>NC_081420.1:92786485-92836485 GCF_949786415.1 Peromyscus eremicus | reverse complement strand
GAGAAGTGACAGGGACCACTGATCACTAGGAGTACGCCAAGGCCACCTTCTGCTGTAAAGCTCACTGCAACAGATTCAGAGCTGAAAAGCAGACTATTTCAGAATCACAGTGAACTTGGGAAGGACCACTTTTCTAGAGAATTGGGCAGTTTGGCAGCAGACCAGGTCTTGTTTGAAGCGATCTTTTGTGCAATGGTGTCCACAGCCCCGCATTCTCACTTTGCAGCAAGGCCCCACCAAATCCCTTCGTGTCTTTTTCGGAGCAGCCTCTCCACTACGTAGGTGATATTACAGGGACAGAATGTATTCTGAGTCATATTATTCCCTTGGTAAAGAGTCACCGCTGATTAATTACCTCAAGGACAGTGCCTGGTGACTTTTTCTCTTCCCACTGAATCCCTTTGTATCCTACAGCTCCACGTGGGGCTGGGAAGATCAGCAAAGGCTGAGAGGTCAGTGGAAAGCCAGGGTGAAGCATTTCAAAACACCAGACAGCTTGGTAGACTGCAGCAACTCAGGCCATTCCCTATGACTGCTTCAGAGGCCCAGACCAGAGCTTCCCCGGGACAAAAAATTCTTCTGTTCTCTTGAGCTAAAGCCCACAGACCATAATAAAAGCATCAGTGCAGGCTGAGTAGTTCCTGCTGGGTGGGGAAAGATACCTTTTTCCCTAGTGGAGATCCATCATCCTTTAGAAACAAAACTTCATCTGATGCATCCTCCGCTTCCTAGCACAGTCTTGATTGGCATGATTCTTTCCCTCCTCCCCACCTAATTTTAGCTTCCCTTCTAAGTATAAGGGAAAAGGCAGAAAGGATGGGACTATTTCTGCCATGCAGCAGTGATGAGCAAAGCCATGAGAGATTCTGCCCAGGGTCAGGGATTCACATTCTAGGGTCTGTGCACGGGGTCTCACTAGTGGAGATGGGGCTTCTTGAGGTTGTTCCTATGGATGTACCACCCATGAATTTCTGAATGGTCCAATCATGATGAGAGTCCAGAATTTGATAAAAGTTCATTATATGAACATACATTGAGAACCCACTGTGTGTGTGTGTGTGTGTGTGTGTGTGTGTGTGTGTGTGTGTGAAGGCCAGAGGTCAACCTTGAACCTTGAATGTCACCCTCAGGCACCCTCCAACTTGTTTCTTGAGACAGGGTTTCTCAATGGCCTCTTACCAATTAGGTTAGGATGGCTGTCCAGGGAGCCTCTAGGTTCCCTGCTCCACCCCTAGTGCTGGGCTTATAAAATGCTCATGAGCCACCATGCCCACTTTTACTTTTCTTTCTGGGCATCAAACCCAGATCCTCCATGCTTACAAAACAAGCGCTTTGCCAACTGAGCTCTCTTCTAGCTCCTTGTTTTGATAAGCACCTTTGAAATGGAAGATTTTTATGTCTTAACGTAGATACCTTTTTCAAAAGCAGTGGGTTTCTGAAATGTGAGCATAGTGAGAAAGTGGTGTCAGTTCAACATTAGCCACTCTTTGAGCTCTGGTCAAATTCCTGGACAGAACTTTGTATTTCTCAGTTTTATTTTTCCTCTCTATGTCTCTTCTACCTTGGCAGTAAAAGGCATTAATGTCACTGACCCACACAGGGTTGTTTGAATGTTCAGACTTCACGTACCACCCTGCAGGTAGCCAATCATTTCTAAAAACATTCCTATCTCTTACTATTATTGTTGGCATGGACATCTATATTGATTATTTTGCTTGTTGCTTGGACACCAAGGAGGTAAACTGCTGGGCAGGTCTGTGAGGAATTTTCAAGTTTATGTTAATTGGGGTAGAAAGTGCCTCCCCACCCCACATGTTGGTGGTACCATTCTATGATCTGGGGTCCTAGACTGAAATAAAAAGGAGAAATTTAGTGTTGTTGAGATGGCTCAGTAGGTAAAAGTACTTGATGCTAAGCTTGATGACCTGAATTTGATCCCCAGAACACATGTGATAAAAGGAAAAATTTAACTCCCACAAGTTGTACTATGACCTCCATATACATGTTGCAACATATGGTGTAAACCCACAAACATGCACACACAACAGTGTATACACAAACTACTTGAAATGTTAGAGTGTTTGTGTATGTGTGTGTGTGTGTGTGTACTGATGCTCAACTGACTCACTCCGTATGTAGCTGAGCTGTAACTGTGGACTGTGTCCTCAGACTGTGAGCTAAAGTAAACTTTCCTTCCTTAAGTTGCTGTTGATGGGTATTTTTGTCATAGCAAAGAGAAAAACGACAATTGTAGGCGTTTACATTGTTATGAGAGTACCCATGTGATTGTTCATCTAAACTGGGGCTTCTTAGTTATAGGAAGGAATAGCAGAAGAGATGACACTGGGGCACTGGATGTGAATCAGAACATCTTGTCAACCCAGCTCTATGCCATTGAATTCAACTATTTTCTGAAATTTTAGGGGTTTTGTATCTTGAGGTTGGTAAGTGTTGTTTAGTTACTTTTGGTCTTATGCCACTGAATCCTGAACAGTTAAGTAGGATGTGGGAGCAACTTTTAAAAAAAAAAAATCTCTCTTAAAAAAAATACCTCACATTTTCTTTCTTTCAAAACTGGACACCCCCTTTGTTACTTAGAAATGTTACTTGTGATGGTTGATGCTCACTGTCTTTAGTGATCCTGACCTGGGACTGATCTGATTTGAGGAGTTATACCAAGACGCTGCCTTGGGCATGAGAAGAAAATTGCATCCTCATTTTGGTTATGGGTCCCACACATACTCACCTACTACCAGAAGGAAATCAAAGTTAGGAAAGTTCTTGTCTATCCAAAGAAACATAAGACAGATGAAGACTGACGTCCCCTTGCCCCAAGAGTTCTTCCAGTGATAACAAGTACATAGCCAACTTTCAAGATTTTGTTGCCTATGGCTAGGGAGATGGCTGAGTTGGTAAAGTGCTTGATTATCACCTGCTCTTGAGGACCTGAGCTTGAGCTCCAACATTATATGAAAATACAGACAGGGCTATGTGGGCCTGGAATCCCATTGTTGAGGGAAGTGGGGATAGGGGGTCCATGGAGCTTGTTGGCCAGCTAATCTACCTGAATTGGCAAGTTCCAGGTTCAGTGAAAGATAATGTCTCAGAAAATAGGGTGGAGGGGCTGGGGAGATGGACCTGTTAGAGAAGTGCTTGAAGACCCCAGTTTGGATCCCTAGCATCCTTGTAAAAACCTGGCCCAGCTGTATGCACCAGTAATCTCAGTGCTAGGTGTACAGTGAGTTCCCAGTTTAGAGAGACCTTATCTCACAAAATAAGGTGGAAAGCTATTGATAAAGATAATCTACATCCCAACCATACCCTTCCACACACATACAAGATATGAAAGGGAGCCTTTTCCTCCCACCTCCACCCCTCCACACATACAAGATGTGAGCCACCAGAATGCAAGAGCAGAATCCTATTCATGAACCTCATTTTACAAAGAAGTTCTTAGAAGGCTGGGCCAAAGGGGTTCTGAATTTCTAACAGTGGTTCCATCAAATGCATCTCCCAGATTGTCTAAATTGTCTAAACCTGTTGGAGAGGCCAGCCACATGTTAAAAGACCAAAGTGCCATTAAGGAGAAACAGCTTTTCCATAGGCACTAAGTAGTGAATGATTCATTCGGTGTTTGTAGGTTGAGTGGAAAATAGATGGATGTATGAACAGATGAGTGAATCAATGAATGAATCCCATAGACTCCAATGTGTCTGTTCTCTGGGTAAACAGCGATTTTAAGAGAGTCCCATAGAAGTCCCTAATCCCAGGACTCCTGTGAAAAACTCAACTCACTTTAGGACAATTGGTTCCTAGGAAGCCTCCAAAGAGATGAGTGATCTCCTGTTGGCTTTTGGTAATAGGTGCTCTTATATAGATACCAAGGAGGAGTAAGAGTGGCTTCAGAATTTAGCCCCAGAGGAAAGCCTCCAGGCTCTGAATGGGTAGACTTTGTGCAGAGCAAAGGCAGCCCAGCAGGAAGAGCTCTTCGATGTGTAAATGAGCCTGATAGGGATTTCCTTTTACTTAGCTGTTGTGTACCCCACACCTCCATCCTAGCCCTCCCAGAAGACCCACCTGGAATTCTCTTGAAGCATAATTGCTTGGCTCTGCCAAGCCCTGAGTAGATCTGTGGGCTGTCATTTCAACTTTCCTTCCCTGTGTGTACCACTATTAAAGTGTGGAATGCCTTTAACTCTTAGTCATGTGCTGAGTTCTCCTGATCCCTTGTATCACCAGGGTGATCTATTCATTGTTATCTAGGTACAAAATGTCAGGCTCCCTGTCCTTTGTTATCAAAGAGTAGCAGGAGGTGTGTAATTTCAGTTAAGAACCAAGAGCTTCTCTGAAGAGATCCTATTTAAACAGAAGATGAAATAGAAGCCATCTCTGGGAGAGAGAAGAACCCAAAAGATGTACCAGAGATACCAATCCCTTAGCAGGACCAGTGTTGGTGCATTCACCTATTACAAGGCACTGGAGGTCCTGACCACAGTAAGCAGACAGGGAAGGCAAGGGGCTGGAGCAGCTCACAGCTTTGAAAACCAGAGGAAGGAATTGGGGGTTTGTTCCGTTGTCTAGCTATTCACATCAGTCCCTAGTATATCATAGATGTTTATGGTACCCAAATTGCAGGGCAACGGAACTTCATAACTTTTGCTTCCTCAAAGCTTTAAGCCAGGGTAAAGCTAAGTATGGGCTGATTTTTCTATTTGAGAACCAGCAGAATATTTTCTTTTTCTCTCATGCCATGTGGCTAACAATGTGTGGCCAACAATGACAGACAGGGATATGTATATGATGAAATGTCAAGAAAGGAGAAGAAATTAAAGCTCCCGATCCTCTCTGAATGACTGGCCTTTGAGCATTGTGCATTCACTTTTTGGCTGTTGAGACTGTTATTAAACTTTATGGACCATAAGCCCCACAGAAACAAGGAGAGGGACCAGCCATGCTATTTACATGAGTGTCATAATGAGGGCTCTATCATCTGCCTCGTAGCTGGTTTTAACGCTTACTCAGCCTCTCCATTAGCCCCAAGAAGAACTCAGCTGCACATGGAGGTGTCCTAGAAATGGCATTCCACTTAAACGCCAGCTCACCTTCAGAAATCTGGGCACAAGGTCATGTGACATCTGCCTCTCTCCACTCCACCAGCATGCCTCTTGCCAGGATCAGATAGCTCAGTTTTCAAACTCCTGCATCTTATTGTGAGTGTGAATAAGGTTGTTCCATGGGTCTATTTACTCCAGATGTAGTCGGGCAAATAGGCATTGGCCATGTCATCCATGTCCAAGTCAGTGGCTGTGGAGGAAATGCTAAGTGCTGCTTGGTAAAAGACACAGTGCATGGGAAGAACCAAAACATTCATTGATAAATAAGATTCTATTCTCATTGAAATGATATTTCTAACTTTCATCTTCTTTATACATCCAGGGATACAGTATCATTTTGACTTCATAGTAATATCAAAATTTACAGATATAGATGCACTTGCTTTAATAGTCCAAAAAACCCATGTCAGGAATTTATGCTATTATTGTTGTTGTTATTTATAAATGTAATCACCCTTTGTATTTCTGCAAATATTTCTCCCTTCTCTGTCTGGGGATAACAAGTCTCTAGCTTTGAAGTCAAGTCCAGAGCAACATAGTATTTTCGAGGCAAATATAATGGGAACATGTTCCCATTCCACAGCATGGATCACCTTTACAACAAATTACATTATTTGTAAAATGTATCCTCAATTTTAAATTTTAAAAAGTAAATTATGTGTTTATGTGTGTGCATGTGACTGTAAGTGCCTTCAGAGGCCAGAGGCATAAGATTCCCCTGGGACTGGGGTTACAGGCAGTTGTAAGCCACCTGATGTGGGTGCTTGGAACCGAACCCAAGTACTCTGCAAGAGCTCTTAACTACTGAGCCATCCTGCCAGTCCCTTGTATCTTCATGTTTTATTAGGAGTGGAGAAGTAATCTTTTATTTCTCTTGCTGGCTAACATTGGCCAACCTCTGCCTCCCGCAGAGGCACAAAGGTGTCAGAAATTACAATGGTTGAAGGACAGAGGGAGAGTTAGATGAGAAACATGAAAGGAAAGAGGCAGCTCTTGGTATATGCAGGCAGGAAGACTCAGGAGTGTTCTCCTCACTGTGGGGTAAGACAAAGTCCAGCCTTAGGCAGCCCCTACCTAGCTCAGGATGTGAAAGAGTCACAAATGATGCTGGTTGTGGATTCAGATCACCAGCCCCCACCTCTGGGGGATTCTGAGGCAGTAAACAGAACCAGCCACCCATATGATGGCTGATTATGACAGCCTGGTCAATGCACCATACACCAAAAAGCCCTGGCCATGGTGTGTTGAAGGCTTGCTAGCCTTCAGAGCCGTAACAACCAGATTCTGAATCCAGCAATGGCCATCATGCATTGTTTCTTCAGGCAGGTTTTCTGTTGTCTTTGAACTTCAACTTCCTCATCTGTGAAATGGAGAGGGCACTATCACAGGTGTTGGCACACAACCACCCACAGTTAACATTAGTTCTTGTTTATAGAAACTGAACAAATCCCCCAAGGGTTTTTTGTTTTTTGTTTTTTTTCCTGAATCTTTTAAAACTAATTTACAGGAGGGATAATGATTACTTGAACTGCAGTCTCACTGTAAGCCAGGTACAGTGTGTGAGAGCACCTTTGGTGTGTGTATTTGTCAGAGTTCTGGGCAAGGGTCGGGGTGGGGAGGAAGAGAGAGGATTTATTTTACTGGCTGACACAATACAACCTGGGCAGTCTAAAAATGGCTACCTCATACTGGAGAGTCGAGAATCTGGGAATTTCTCAATCTGTGAGGTCAGATGTCTCATCAGTCCCAATCTGGTGCTTAAGGCCTGAGGGTTTCCTGGAGAGCTGTTGGTCTTTAGTTTGTGTTGGAATCCTGGAGAAGTGGGTTCTAATATCAGTGAAGAAATGCAACAGCAGCACCGGGATAGATGGATTTACCAGGGAGAGCGAAGGCCAGCAGGCAAAAAGCAAAGTTTCCCTTTTCATTTCCCCTTTATTTGGACTGCCCCTGGAAGACATTGCCCACATTTAGGGTGAGTCTTCCCCCAAATAATCTGATCAAGGAAATCCCTCACAGGAATGCCCATCATCTTCCCTTTTAGTTGATTCTAGAATCAGTCAAGTTGACAATCAAGATTAACCCTCATAGTACAGTCTACTTGCATCTGTACAGTGACTCTTGGAGAGGTCACTGTCATGGTCTGTATGGTACAGATCCGAGGGTTAGTGAACTTGCCCGGGGTCATGTGATCAGGAGGTGATGGATAGAAGGCTTTTCTTCCCCGTCTTTTGCTGAACCCCCTATGAGGAGTCTGTTCGTTGTGTTGTCAGAGACTGTACAATATTTGTTCTCTCCTCTTCCCTCCATTCCCTTGGAAGATGTAACCAGTAAGATTATTTCCCCAACCCTGTAATTTAGGATTGCAGTCCAGGGGAAACACCTTGTGGAATTCCATTTCTTACCATTTTATGTCCCCTTTAATTTTCGTTTAAGTTCACCTCTGTAAAAGGCAGTCCCTTCGGCTTTCATAAAACTTTACGGTCTTTCCTTGTGATTAGGTAATGGTGAAATTGGTTCTCTAAAGCCAACTTCTAGTCAAGTTATGTAATTGGCCAATAAGAGAGTAAGATGTACAAGGTTCTGCCTCAAGAGGTCAGATGTATTATCATTGGTCAGATTCTGTATCTTTAAAACACCATCAGCTTGGAAAATGCTATCCATTAAGAAGAGATCAGAGCAGTGAGAAACCTCCAAAGGTCATGGGGTCCCTTCTGAGGGCTCCACAAAGAACTCAGCATCCCAGAAGGACAATTAGCCTTCTATCTCAGGGGCTGAGAGCACAACATGTCTGGAGCTTTCCCTTTAGTGAATTAACCCATTGGGCTTCAGCGACTAGCTTTTGCTTGCCACATCCAACCTTCTGCCTCCCACCCAGTCAGAACAGATAGATCAGATCGTGTGGTTTCTGTAGCCGATGCAATCTAAGGACTGAAACTCTGAACTTGAAGCGGGAAGGCTTCTCATTGACCTCTTTACAAGTTTTCTTGCTGCTGTTCCTATGGACAGACCTAGAAACATCACCATTCCCAAGCCTGCTTTTTCCTGGATTACCTTTTCCAACTTCTCCTGTTCGTCATGGTCACATGACCAAGTTCAGGCTAATGAAATGTTGGGTGAGACTGACTTACAAACTTCAGCCCTGTACAACTCGCTTCCCTGCTCCTACAGGCCAGATGCTGAGGACTATCATGACATTGGTTAAAGATAGAAGGGCTACAAGATAACAAGATACAGAGTGATGGAGCCACTGCAGAGCAAAGCCAAGCATTAATCAGATAGACTAGTTCTGGGGCTGGGGAGATGACTCAGTCAGTACATAAAGTGCTTACCATGCAAGCATGAAGACCCAAGTTTCATCCCCAGAACTCAGGTTATAAAAGAAAAGCCAGGCATGGTGGAGCAGCTGGTGAGCTTCAAGTTCAGTGGGAGACTCAAAAAGCAAGATGGCAACCAATGAGATGACTCAGCAAGTAAACGCTCTTGCTACACAAGCCACTCAACCTGAATTCCATCTCTGGGACCCACATAAATGTGGAGGGAGAAAATGGACTCCACAGAGCTCTTCTCTGAACCCTATATGTACACGTGGCATGCACACATCACACACACAATTCTAATAACAATAATAAGTACAAAATTTTAAAAGCAGGGTGGAAAGCAACTGAGGAAGACACCTGTGGCTAACCCCTGGACTCCATCTGTATGCATGCATGGACATGCACACACACATACACACGCACACATACACATGCACACACACTGAACAAGAAGAAAGAGAAAAAATAAATACTGGTTGTGGAGTACATGATAATCTTGAACCACGTCACAGAAACTGATATTCTCTTATTACCTGTGTTCTTATTGATATTTTGAGCAGATACTTATAGCAGTAAATTCAACCACATTGCTGGTCAGAATGAAGATCAAACCCTGCCCAGAGTGAATGAAGTGTGATCCCATTTTTCTACCATATGGATTGTGTTCCTTCGTTGGAGTTCACTTTGGCCTTTTTGTCCAAAGTAGCCACACTTTCTCAACCTAATGGCGATTTTATTTCTCTGCCCAAAATTTGCCATTGCCAAATCCTATCCATACATCTGTGGTTCATTTATTGCTTGCTTATTGTTTGAGTAATCCAACAACCATAATCTGCAGGGAAGTAACAACCTCACCTGTCCTGTCTACTCCTGATCTTCAGCAGTTAGAATGGTGCCTGATGTATAGGAGCTTCCTAAATATTTGTTGATGATTGAATGAACGTGTGAATGGATTTGTGAATGAAGGAGTTTCAGCTTGCACATTTTACTTTCACCCCAAATATTTATTTCTATTTTATATGTATGAGTATTTTAATGCATATGTTTATGTGTACCATGTAAGTGCAGTGCCCATGGAGGCCAGAAGAGGGCATCAGACCCTCCTGGAACTGAAGTTATAGACAGTTGTGAGCTATCATGTAGATCCTGGGAACCAGAGCTGGGTCCTCTGGAAGAGCAATGAGTGCTCTTAACTGCTGAGCTATCTCTCCAGCCCCCACTTTACTTTTTCAATAGTTCTACTTTCATGTAATTTTTTTTTCCTTTTCAATGAAGGAGATTTCTGAGTAATGGAATTAGAATCTTCTACCTATGGTTTAACTGAGATACACTGAGTCCCCAGTGTGCCAGGAGCTATGCTAGGTACCAAGTATGAGGGGGAAACCAGGTAGAATCAAATGAAGGTATCAAGTGATAAGATTGTGGCTCAACCCAGACACACAAAGAATGACCATGTTAACCTGGGCTCCTGTGAGGCTTAGAGAGAAGCTCTGGGGAAAATGGATGTACACTCAGTTGGATCCCTAGAGGTTCAGTGACAGCTCAGACTTACAATGCAGATAAAATATTGCTTTCCATTTTCCTCCACCTTTCTTCCATTACCATCATCTACTCACATGGTTTGAGTTGTAGGAATGGGGAACTTTCCAGCACATACAGAACCTCTGTAGTCATCACACAGAATTTAGTCACATGGTGATCATTTTGCCTGGTTGAATCCCATGAGAACAAAGAGTTGTGTACTATCTGAGGTTCCAAAGGGACAATTCTCCATTCATAAATGATAACAGTAGTGGAAATTGACGTAAAATGGCTTATGGTTCCTCACAGCTCTGTTCCCTTGAACGTGCCTACCAATGCACCTACTCTGACCTTTGCAAATGCTACACCCTGTAGATCATGACATCAAATGTTATCAAAGTATTGAGCACTTCAGATTTTAAAATGGCACTTTGATGTTGATGGTTCCTGTGAGAAAGAAGAAATCCAAGGATGTGAATTCATTGATTCAAGACAAATAGTTCATCACCTTTTGGGAGAAATGTCTATGTCTCTTCCTTCTACGTTATAATTATTGTTGTTGTTTATGATGTTGGGGTGAAAGCAAGTGTTCCATATATGTTAGGCAAGCATCCTCCCATACCTCCAGCCCTAAATTCTCTTCCTGACCACCCTCACCCATTAACATTTCTTTTTCAACTTTCTGTCTTGTTCAAGCCTTTGCTTATTAAGTAATTTTGAAAGCAAAGCTGATCCTGTTCACAACTGTTTATAACTCTCTCATCTTCTACTCCCTATGTTTAATCTCTGTCACCTGAGCTTTGTAACAAGATTAACATTCAAGGAAGAAAAATGGAAGAAGGCTGAATTTTAATTTGCTGTTTCTTCACACACACACACACACACACACACACACACACACACACACACACCAGCCTAAGCTCAGTCAATGCCCAGAAATGAAGGCCAATAGATAATGATAGCAGGGTCTCCTATTTCCCACCTATTGTTTCAAATCCCAATTAGGAAAAGGGAATCTGGACCCATTGTCTTCTGGGAGTGTGCAGACATGATGTTATCGTTGTGTTTACAGAGGAGGTTGGATTCCCAGTCTCTGCACACACTGCAAAGATAACTGTCCCATCTTGATAAAATAGCTCGTCAGCCCAATCCTAAACACATTGCACTCTGAAGGCCTTGCAGTGACAGTCGAGAGGAAGCCCCGTGTTAACAAACAAGTTTGCAGGCCAGGAAGTGTTAATCAGTTCTTTCTACTCCGGGAGCTGTGATGGATGGAGGCCCCATTTCATAGGGGTTTCCTTTAGATAAACAATAATACCCAGCCATCGAGAGCCCAGTTCAACCAAAAGCAATGATTAATCCCTCAAAAGTCAAGTATGGGAAGACTGGAAAAAGCAGATTATTTGTGGGTTATAATTAGCCATGGTTATCTCTGAGAAGAATTTGGAGAGTTCTGCTCTCAAGGAGAGTAACAATCTTTGTATACCCGGAGAATGACCTGATGTCCTATTATCCCATCCCACCCTGCATAGTTCTGAGAGTGACAAGACATTGACACATGTGCTGGGACAACAGATATGAACTGAACTGTCTCAGAGAGTCTGTTAGAGGGAAGGCAAGGCCAGCCATGTTCTTCTCAGATCTGAAAATGAATCAAAGTAGTCATGGATTCTGTAGGCTCTAAGCGAAATCTCTCCTCAATCCTGGGCCATGTTATCCAGTTTTAATAGCCCAGGGTCAAGAAAAGAGTTTCCCACTTTCCACCATATGCACATGATAGTATCAAACACTTTTGAGTGCAAATGGAAGGAAGCCCATCCAAATAGGATTAACTGGAAAATATATAAATATAAATATAAATATGATAGTTGTAATGAGGACCGGACAAAGATTGCTCTGGGAGATGAATGATCAGGACCCAGCTTCCCTTTTTTCATCCCTCAAATGTGCCTCCTTGGCACTGACACGATCTTATAACAATCAATTCTACACTACATCTGAATGTTGAAGACCATCTTTTCCTGGGAATCTATGCGACTTGGTGTGTTTGTCAACTTTCTGTGCCTGAGACAAACAACCTACAGGAGTAGACATTTCTCTTCTATCTTTTTAGAAACAGGGTCTCACTGTGTAGCCCTGGCTGGCCTAGAACTCACTCTGTAGACCAGGCTGACCTCGAACCCGTAGAGACTCACCTGCCTCTGCCTCGTGAGTACTGAGATTAAAGGGGTGCACCTCCATACCAGATGAAGAAGTTCTTTTGGCTCTGGGTTGCCGAGACCTCATTCTGCAGTATTTTGCTGTGGGTTTGTGGTGAGGCCCAGCATCAAGTGGTGGGACTGGGTAGCAGAGCAACGCTGTTCACCTTAAGGCATCTTGGAAGGAAGGGAACAGAGAGAAGAATGGAAGAACAGAGGAAGAATGAAGGAGGAATACAGGGAGAGGGAGAAAGGAAAGGGAGGGGGAGAGTCAAAAAGCAAGTTTTTCAGCTATCTTTCTAGAAGGGGCACTTGTCATTTCAGCTCTATTTGATTGGTCCAAGGAAGTATATAGGTGTATTAATTACTTTTCCATTATTGTGATGAAACACCATGACCAAAGCAACTTCAGAAGGAAGGGTTTATTTGGGCTGACTGTTCCAGAGGGATAATGATTGTGGAACAAAGGCATGGTGGTAGGAACAGGAAGCAAGTCTTCAAATCCTACCTCCAGTGACACACTTCCTCCAATAAGGCCACGTCCACTAAACCTCCCCAAACAGTGCTACCAACTGGGGACCAAGCATTCCAATGCCATCTATAGTCTGTGAGGAACACATCTCATTCAAACCACTGCCCTCAGCCCCTTCTAGTCAGGGATGTATAATCCTTCCATGTAGTAGCAAAGTAAGCAGTCACATACAACAGTGTCACCTCCCCCAATAGGAAGACAGGTCTTGCTGCCCCAGGGCCTAAGGTCATGGCTGGTAACTATGCTTTGGGTTGACTCCAAATGCTGGAAGGTGGACTGCCTGTTCTTGCCCTCCCCTTCATGCAACCCTCCAGACAGCAATTTCAGTTTCCAGGTCCTTTGCTCTCATGAAATGTCAGCCCTGCGTAGTAAATACACTCCTAGTTTTTTTTTTTTTTTTTTTTTTTTTATTCCGAGTGTGGAGAGCACCCGGTCGGGTGCCTGGCCTGCTTGCTTCAAGTCTTCCAAACTCTCCTTTGTCTTTTAGGGAAAGTTAAAGAGATGGAGACACAGAGAAAGTGTGACCTACTTTTCATTATCAGCCCCATTTCATCTGCAAAACACGACTTTTCTCTTCTTATTACGCTGAGCATGAAAATAAAATGTTTTCCAAAAGACCTGGCTTTGGCTGTCGTGAGGACGGCCGGGGACTTGTTCAGAACTCCCATGAACTCTGTGAACAAATGATTCCAATTTTTTTTCTAAACCACCATAATTGACTTTCAGGCTGTTCTCGGTGCCTGTGAATAATACGTGGGGGTACTTTCCTCCAAATACCAGCAGCCAGGGAGGACAAAAACCCTCTTGCCACCTAGCTGTTTGCATGATCTGAAGCTTTCCCCAGTCCCAATATAGGTGACATTTCCAACCAGATTTTGTGCTTATCTCTACATTACACCTTGTAGCAGAGGGGAGAAAGAGAACTCCTTGACATCTTTTTGAAGAATGGCGCTCTTTAAAAAAACATAAGGGAACTTTTTTTTCAAACACTGTAATGAGGGTATTCAAGTCTGCAGGCAAAAACAGAGCTGTTTGAAAAGACATTAGCCTGGAAAGCGCGCTGTGCCAGAACAGATACAGCCCCGTCAAAAGGCCCCGTTTGTTTTACCATTCCTTCCCCCTCACTCAAATCACCTGCTAATGAAAGTTCTCGCTGACATAAGCCCGGCACCTGCCAATGGAGTCAAGATTGGGTTTCCCCAGCCCACAGAAGGATGAGAAAATGAAGAGTATGTGTAATTCTAAAAGCATTTAAAGTCTAAAGTCATAGTAACAATGGCTTGAGTATCTTGTAATTAGAACTGAAGTGACCACTTCCACAGACTTTTCACAGTCATTATCTTAATCGAGTACCGTAATAACTTTGTCACGTGGTCGGAGCAGCTCCGATCCTCCTTTCTCTGATGAGGAAAAGAAGAGTGGGAGGTGGCATGGACCATGAATGTGGGATCTGTCTGCCAAGGTCAGGGGTGGGCACAAGAAGGAGGGTGTATTGGTTACCTTTCTTGTTGCTGGGACCCAATACCTGACCGGAGGTGATTTCAGGGAGGAGGCTTTATTTGGGATCACAGTTCAGAGGGACATGATCCATCATTGGGGAAGGTAGGGCAGTGGGTGTAGCTTGGTCCATGGTGGTGTTGATGGGGAGCAGAAAAAGGGAATGCCAGGGCTCAGTTGGCATTTTTCCTTTTAGTCTAGAACCCCAGCCCACGGAGTGATGCCACCCACATCTGTGTGGGTCTTCCTTCTCATCAGACCCCTGGAAAAGCCAAAGGTGTGCCTCATTAATGCCATGAAGACTCCTCTCCCTTCCCCTCCCCTCCCCTCCCCTCCCCTCCCCTCCCCTCCCCTCCCCATCCTTTCCCTCTGTCTCACCCTTCCTTTACTTTTCAAGATAGGGTCTTATCTAACCCAGGCTGGCCTCAAACTCCCCTCCTTCCTGTCTCTACTTCCCAAGTGCTAGGATTACATGTATATGCCACCACACCTAGTTTAGGCCATGCTGGGGATGAAGTCCAGGGTCTCCCGCATGCTAGGTGAGCGTTCTACCTACTGTGCTACACCCCCGGGTGTTTCTTGATCTAATGAGGCCGACAGTAGGAAGTAACCATCAGAAGTGGCGTCCTGGTGAATGTTTTTTTCAGATACTGACAGTTTTAGTAAGTGGAGTGCAGGTCTAGACTTTCAGGAGCAGTCTGCAGAGGGAGGGGACAGCCTCATTAGAGGATGCAAGCTTTAACACTGTCCTCATTTCTGACACCAAAGGCATATTTGGAGGAATCCTCAAACTAACCTCATGTTTAATAATTTGCTAGAAAGACTAATAAGGTTAACTGGAAACTGCTAAGTGCTTGATTGTAGTTTACTGCAGGGCAAGAAGGGCACCAGTGACAATTACTCAGTGAAGGAGACACAGGAGGCAAAGACAGGACAGCAGACACTCAGCTGCCACTGTCCCCTTCTGTGAGGCTAGACAAAGTGTCATCCTGGTATTGATGTGTGTGACAGCCCCGTGGAGGGCCGCTAGCCATGGAAGGCCACAAAATCCCAGGGTCCAGAGTCTTTACTGAGACCTCATCTCCTAGGCATGGTTGATTGATTGATTGCCACAGAGCTGGTCTCGGATTCCAGGACAGGTGATACCATATGACAAAACGTTCTTCGCCCTAAGCCTAATTGTTGGTATTTCTTCAGTGGCCTATCTTACCCTAAAATGTTAGGGTGTATTGCTACCACCATCCCTACAACCACTCCTACAATCATCATCACCTTCGCTACCACCACTACCACCACTACCACCACCACCACCACCACCACCACCACCACTACCACCACCATCACTACCACCACCATCACCACCACCACTATCACCATCACTACCACCATCACCACCACCACCACCACCACCACCATCACCACCACCACCACCATCACCACCACCACCATCACTACCACCACCACTACTGTCACCACTGAGTAAGCTTAAAACCAGGTCATTCCATAGGGTTCCCTATATGTTATCATCAGTTTATATGCCCCTTTAATAAGACATATATGTGTAAATCCCTCTCTCCCCCCTCTGTGTGTGTGTGTGTGTATGTGTGTGTGTGTGTGTGTGTGTGTGTGTGTGTGTGTGTGTGTGTAGGGAGGGTACATGCATGCCAGAGCCTGCATATAGAGGTCAGACAGCCTTGGGTATCAGTCACTTCAGTTTACTTTGAGAGTCCCTTGTTTTTCATGGTTTAGGGGATTCTGTCTTTGTCTCCCATCTCACAGTAAGAGAGCCAGGATTAGAGACACAACCCACCACATCCAGCTTTCAATGACACATTAGGATCCAGACTCAGGACCTCACACTTGTGGTACCCATTTGCCAAGCCAGAACATCTTTTTGAGACCACTTTATCTCAGGATTTTGCACTGTCATGTGGACACAGGTCTTAATGTACAAATTACCTCCGGTGGCTCTAATGTACATTGGGCTGTCAGTGTTTGTTTCTAAAAAGTAAGTATGGTATTCACCTCTGTAAGATGTGCCATGTGACCAAGGCCCCTTTAGGCCTAACCATCAAGGCATATCCCTGTTTGCCACTAGATGGCAGCAACCAGGATTGAGGAAACAAACCCATACAAGGGGGGCTCTTCCATGATGCCAAAAGTGGGTGGCAGGTTCCTGTTTTCTACAGGGGCTGAGGCTGACACACCCAGCAACACGTGCCTGGCTTCTAGCATCTAAGTACCTGTTTCTTACTTTGTCTCCAGCTAGCTGGGGGAGTATGAAGATGTCACGAAGACCAACACCAAAGCCTGTGTTTCTCTCCTTCATGAAATGAGCCTTGTTTTGAGGAAGGAATATGGGTTTAATTTTGAGCAGGATTTTCTGTGCTCGGATGGCTGTTATTGTGACCTAGAAATCACTGGAGTTTGAGCCTTGACACCTGCTTCCAGCAGAACAGTTTTTAGGTGTCTTGTGTCTGGGCGGCCTTGGCCAAGGCTTTAATTTCCCATAGCTTTTTTACTTTGTTTGTGAATCAGGAGAAATAACCCCAAGGACACAGTTGGTGGGTAGCTACCAGCATTACCTATGATATGACATGCCAGGGCTCAGCAATGTATTGGCCACAAAAGAAACTGTCAGCCAATTTTTTTCTGTTGTTATGACATGTGTCTGTCTCCAGGTCTCTTTGTCACTTCCCTGGGGCAGAGATTCTGCCCTCTCCCCTGACTGCCCCAGCACATAGACCCCCAGTCTTGCCCTGTAAATGTTCATTAGCTGTGGCCACAATAGAGAAGGAGATGGTGATATTCGATCTTGGGAGTCCGGTAGATCACAGTGCCCAGTAGATCACAGTGCCATGAGCGGCGTTAGATGACCTCCCATTTACAGTGCTTTCCTTTACATCCCAATCAGAGGGAAGGATGGAAAGGAAAGCGTGGTTGTCAGGCTCAATCGAGCACCTCCCTGTGCTTCCTTGGTGCCAGGCTTGTATCTTTCATTCTTGACTTTCAGTTCCATCTCATTGCCTGTTGTGGGGCACTTGGCCTTGTGGCTCTTTGGATTGACGTCTTTCTTTAGAAGGCAGATGAAATAGGGATTTCTCTTACTATTTGTATTTCTTTCTAACTTTAATGGGTAGTGAGTGAGTAGATTCCTTTTTTATTCTCTTATATATTCCATCCCAACCGTAGATTTCCCCCCTCCCTCCCTTCCCCCAGTCTCTCTCCCCTACTTCCCCTCTCCCCCAGATCCGCCCTTCCTCCATCTCCCCTCAGAAAAGAGCAGGCCTCCCAGGGTTATCAACCAAACACTGCATAATATGCTGCTGTAAGACCAGGCACAAATGCTTAAATCAAGGCTGGATGAGGCAACCCAGTAGGAGGAAAAGGGTCCCATAAGCAGGCAAAAGAGTCAGCAACCGCCCCTACTCCCACTGTTAGGAATCCTATAAGAATCCAAGTTGCTCAGCCATAACATATATGCAGAGGATCTAGGTCAGACCCCTACAGACTCCCTGATCTCAGCAAGCCCTCATGAGTCCTAGTCAATTGATTCTGTGGGCCCTGTTCTTGCGGTATCCCTGGCCCCTCTGGTTCCTCTGATCCTTCCTTCCCCTCCTCTGCAGGACTGCCAGAGCTCAGCCTAATGTTTGGCTGTGGGACTCTGCGTCTGCTCCCATCAGTTGCTGGATGAAGTGTCTCTGATCTCTTTGATGAGGATTCTGCCAGGCTCCAGTCCCAGAACACTCTGCAGGCAGCACAAGCTATAGGTGAAGGTTTTGTGGCTGAGTTGGTGTCCCGATCCTTCCACTTGAGACCTTGCCTGGTTACAGAAGATGGCTCTGTGTCTTCCATCACGAGGAGTCTTTGCTAGGGTTACTCTTGTCGATTCCATGGAGTTTCCATTGCACTAGGTTTCCACTCATCCCTGAGGTGTCCTCTATTTCCAGTCGTTTCTCCCAGTATTTCCCCCCTGACACTTGATGCCTCCTCTTCTCACCCCCACCCACTCCTAGTCCACCCAAGAAGTCTATTCTATTTCCCCATCATGGGGAGATCCTTGCATCCTTCCCTTAAGCCCTTCTTGTTACTTAGCCTCTCTGGTTCTGTGGACCATAGCATGATGATCTTTTACTTTAGAGCTAATATCTACTCATAAGTGAGTACATACCATGTTTGTCTTTCTGGGTCTGGGTTACCTCCTGAGTGGATTCTTTTACCCACACCCTCACACATCCTCAGCTGCCCCTGTTGCTAATATCGAGTTGCTAAGATTTGTGCTTCAGACTAAACCAAAGGTCTTGTATGTGTTGAGATCTTGTTAAAGTTCTTAAATAAAAACAAACAAGAAATCACCATTGCAGATCCTGGATACTGTGCTTTCCTGGCCTTCAAAAGCCCTTTCTTTGTCCCTGTGTATTTACGTGTTCTCCATATTTGTGTTTTGTTAACCCCTTGAGTTTAGAAACAAAGGGTTCGGGATTGCGCTTTCTCTATTCTTGCCAGAAGACTGACTTCTTAGATACTTGATGCTTTAGTGGGAGTGACTGTTGTCAATACACTTCCTAAAGGTGGCATGAAGGAAAGTCTGAGTGGAAGATCCTCTCTGACTTACTGGGAAAAGTCAATGACAGAAAAGGCAAAATAAAAGTGCTTGGTAAACCCGACTCTGTTTCATCAACACTTTTATGGGCCGCGCTTCTGTGTTGCTGTAGTGCCAGGGATAAAGCATGCTTTAAGCCATCATGCAAAACTCAGTCTTAGAAAATGAGAAGATATGAATTTGAACCCAAGCTTCCCTGTCAAGAGAATTATGGTGTATTTCAGCCCTCTGCTTCATTTGAGTAAAATTTACTATTATTTTCCCTAACAATAATAACAGCTCCAAGGACTCCTTTAAGTAAAGACGTTTGTTATAAACCCCATATGCTTATACATGTATGCCTCGTTGTATATATAAAATGTACATTCTCGTAGAGTTACATTAGATTTTTAAGGAATTTCCTTTTGGCTTTCAAATCATTGCGCAGAATATCCGAGTAGGCACCGTGTCAAAATAATCAGAACGTATTTAACACTCTCTCAAAAAATCCATTTAAAAATAAGAACGTGGTCCAAGGATGATTTTCAGACCATAAATTGAAGTGTAAATATTCAAATTATTTTCATAAACTATTCAGTTCTGTTGGGCTTTTATGCTATCATACAGTGATTTTTTTGTATTTAAGTTTTCTAGCACTTCTCCTTTTTAAGAGCCTCAAGTGTCCCATAAAAAGCAAATACTTGAATTTTCAGTTTCTAGGTACTGCATATTTTTCCTTCTGCTTGCCTTATTTTTATAACGGTGATTTATATGGACATTACTAAAGAAAAGGAAAGGAGGATCTGGAAGAGGAACTGCTATATAACACTGCTTAAAAAATCTATTTCCAATGCTAAGGAGCAGCTGGGGGAGGGGGGACCCTGGCATCGTATCCGAGCACGATCCGGTTTCTGAGACCGCCATTCCTGAGTCACTATCTTCCAAAAATATTTATTGAGCCTAACGGAGGAAGGGAGGTAAGAGTGCCAGATGCCATTTCCATTTCCAGGGGCGGGAGGAGGTTGGAGGGTGCAGAAAAGCCAGCAGGGACTGCTTGTTGGGGTTCCTGGAAGAGCCACCATGGAGAAAACAGCTAGAAAGCCAGGCTTGGTGGCGCAGGCCTGTGATCCCAACAACCGGGGAGGTGCACATGTGCAGGTCACAAGTTCAAGGGCAGCCTGGCCCACTGAGTGAGTTCAAGACCGGTCCTAGCAACTTCCTAAGACCTCATCTTAAAATAAGTAGGAACAAGAAGGCTAAGGTTCAGTAACTGAGTGCTTGCCTAACGATGTGACACCCTTGGTTCAGTCTCCACTGCTGTAAAAGGAAACGAAAACCAAAATAAATACAAGAAAAGGAAAAGAAGAAAGAAAAACAGCAAAACCATGCTCATGGAAAGAAAATAGGAGGAAACAGCCCAGGATCTGGCAGAGTTGATGGGACCCTGACTTCAAATGATATAACCCAAGAAGGACTAGTGTTGCGAAGTATCTCGCCCTCCCTCCTAAGGTCCCAGAGACAAACCGACTCTCACTCCGAGGGAACCAATGGGTTCACTGGGCCTGCTTGCAACAGAGCATGGGCAAGGGAGTCTCAGCAGGAATGTGGGTGATCCGAAAGCACCAGTGTGAATGATGGCTTCCCTGTGTAGATGGAGCCTCCTCTCCCTAGACTTTCGCAGCCTATGTGCTCTTCCCTGGGAGGTGAGACCCACAGGCCACCTCTATGAACAGCTTGGGCAGAATTGCAAGGAAATGACTGGTGGGGGTGGGGGGTGGTAAAGAGGGAATGCCGATAAGCAGCTTTACTTCATGGCTCTTGACTGCTCCTCCTTGACTTCCTCCAATTCCCCTCAGTGATAGACTATGATCAGGTCATGTAAGCCAGATAAACTCTTTTCCCATTGGCTGGTTTGGGTCAGTATTTTATCACAGCAACAGAAAGCAAATTAGGATACTTATTGAGTAGATTTATCGAGACAAACAACCAGGATGAAGAAAATGAGGAAAACGTGAAGGAAAAGCACTCACTGAAAAGCTCTAGAAAGTTCTGTTGTACCACCGAGGCAACTACCTCACACATCTTTGTGGAACAAGCCTCGTTGCTATGTCAGGCATTGAGTCAGAGGCAAGCTGAGTAGCAGATAAATGGAGTGCAGGTCTTGCATTCAATTAGCTCTGGGCCCATAGCAATTGGTAGCATTACAAATATGGACAAGCCCCAGCAGCCTCTGCTTTCCTCTCTATAAAATAAGGATAGTAAGGATAGTAATATAATATAAACTTCCTGTAGTTCATGTGGCTATCATGTAAGGAAACCATCATGAATTGTTTTACATAGTAAGTGTGTGTGGTATGTGGTAACTACAAATCTAATAGACTTTAATGGAAAAAAAAAAAAACACCTTGAAAGATTCTGTCATTGCCCATAAGAAGTCAACACTCTCAGAAGGGTGATGGTGCACACCACAAGCTGTCTTTACTTCAGAAGAAGGGGGAAATGGCAAGACCATGGGGATAGGGACCCAGCCCTGCATGCTCTGGGAACTAGGGAAGTTGCCTTTTCTTCTGAGAGTGGAGATGAGTGGGCACTTGTCATACTGGGAAATGCTAGGGTGAGATGAATGACACACCTAGAACTTTGAGCCAGAACTGGAAACCCAGCTATACCCAGAGTGCTTTGCTGATCTGGACCCCTTCTGCTCAACAGCTGTGTGTGACTGGCCTTGTGCTTTGAGGACAAAAGGGAGAAGCCAAAGGCTATGATTGCAAGGTCTTCAAGTTTGGGAGACCTATGGTCACATAGAAGCAGGTATTAAGGTAACTAGATAGAATCTGGTGTGGAATCTGCAGACGTGGCATTATTGGTGGGTCTGGCTGGAATGCAGAAGGACAAGGGTTTGAGTTTGCCCCGTTGGACAATATACAGAAAAGGTTCATAGACAAGCATGCACTCAGACAGAGATTGAGAATACTTCCAGCCAGCGTTATTCATAGGCCTGGGGGCTTGGACCACAGCCTTTCAAACAGGGGCAGCCCTTCCAATGACCTGCTCAGAAAGCACAAGCATGGAAACTTGTCAGAAGGTATCTGGGTGTACCTACCCAGCTGTTTCTTAACTGACCACTTGGTGACCCATCCCAGGTGCCTTTGTGGGTTATTTTTCCAGCCTGGTGTTTTTCTTCATATAGACTCGGCCTATGCCTGGGTAAGAACACGCTGTGTAAAGCAGTTCTTCTGTAACTCGCCCTCCAAATGTGCAAACCAACAACCACAGATAGATCCCAGATGCCGTTTCCCTGCTCCTGACATCCTTGAAGTGGGCCCTGCCTGCAGGCACACCTGCCAAAGAAAATGCTGTCCTCGAAATGCTCCTGGCGTGGTTCTCAAGAGGTGCCAACCAAGGAGGCTGGAATTGCTGACTTCCCTGAAAGAGAAGCCGGCAGCTGTGGTCACCAGGGTGAAGTCCCTCCACAGGAAGACCCAATGCAATTAAACACACTTGTCCACATCACAGAGAGCCCACCCCATCTGTCATTCATAGCCCAGGAAGTACTGGCTTCTAGGAGGGACCTTCCCAGAAGGGAAGTGACTCAGTCTGGCCCCAGGCCCCTCCCAGAGCACAAGTATACAAGGTGAGATGCCAAGAGGCATTTGGAGGTCACCCGGTCCAGCCTTCTTGACTGGAGGACAGATGTGAGTTACCTAAAGTCATCCAGCAGAAGAACATGGTGGGAGCTGAGCCCTGCTCCTGTTCCTCTGAGTGAGATATCATGCCCACACATCAGATTTGTAGACTCACTTAGAGTCAGCTAAGACTTTCTACAATATAGAAAATGGGGTTGGAGGATGAGGGCTTGGGAGCCAAAGGCATGAGTTTTTCCAGGGAGCACTTACTCCCACGGGAAACATGTTTAGGGACTGTGGATATTGTTCATTTGGGAGAGTGTTTGAAGCACACTTGGGAAGGTCTGGTTTGACCCCAAGCATCACATAAACCAGGCATGGTGGTAAACATCTGTGTTGCCAGCATGGAGGGGTAGAGGGAGGAGGAAGTTCAAGGTCATTGTCTGTTTCATGGCAGGAGGTGAGCTTGGAATAGAGATCTTGCTTCAAAACAAACACAGGCAAACCTAACCACTCCCCACCCACACATACACACCACCACACCCACCTACACACACACCTCAGCAACAACAACCACAAACCAATCTAAAGAATGAGTTTTCCCAGAGCCTCTCCTGAATGATCTCAAACGGTGTGAAGACCATCTCGTCAACATAGATTAGAGTTCTTTTTTATTTTTTTAAATTTATTTATTTTTATTTTATGTGCTCTAGTGTTTTGCTTACATGTATGTCTGTGTGAGTATGCCAGATCACCTGGAACTGGAGTTACAGACAGTTGTGAGCTGCTATGTGGGTGCTGGGAATTGAACTTGGGTCCTCTGGAAGAGCAGCCAGTGCTCTTAAACCACTGAGCCATCTCTCCAGCCCCTGATTAGAGTGCTAAGTATTGAAATGGGCGATCCGTGGGCTTCATCACACAGTGAACAGATGAAGACAGGAACAGGAGCCAGCAGCAGCAGCAGAAGCAGCCCGTGCTTGGATGTTAATCTGCTGTTTAGCAGGAATCTGAATTCCTGCCTGGTGTACTCTGGGCAAGGTCCACAGACCACCTAAGTTTCAGACCGAGTCTGGGGGGTTCTTTTCCCTCCCGGTTTGGAAGTCCCCTCATCCTTGCCAAGGAGAGAATTCTGACAACAGTTCTGTAATTACAGTCTGCAGCAAATGGCTGCAGCAGATCAACCCTGAGTTAAGAAAAAGTCAGGGCTACTGTTTGAGGTATGGCTGGGGTATGTTTCTCATCCATCACTGTCAGGACCATATACAATTTCAAATTTCTGTAACTCTTTAACTTAAGTGTTACAGGGTGTCACATGCTAAATGGAAGCTGAGAGGAAAAGAATTCTGCTCACAGCTCAATCTTGTAAGGATTTTTTTTTTTTAAAAAGCATATTAATCTATTAGTAATCCATTTAGATTTTTAAAATAATGGTCATTTATGTTTGGTACAATATGTACTCAACCTGGTCCTGGAAAATGATTTGGAAGTACAAGTTTAAACTATAGGAACTCCACAGCAGGCCTGTTATAATCCCTTCTACTACTATTTTTGTTTTAAAAAAAACATAATTGCTATATCAAGTATCCATCAAGAGGGAATGTGTGAGTCAGGTGTGGCACACACCAGTAATCCCAGCACTCAGGAGGTGGAGGCAGGAAGATTGTGAGTTCCAGGCTAATCTGGGCTTCCTTTCAAGGTCCTGTGTTAAAAAGTAAACTTAAAGAAAAGAGCAGGAGCGATGGTATATGGGGTCTTTGGGGGCAGGGAGGCAGGCAGGAGAGAACTTTTCATTTAATGGCATTTCAAATTTACTACACAGTTACCAGAATAATACTCTGAATTATTAATGTGCCAATGTTTTCAATCATACTGATTTGATGCATATATAAAGATATAGTATCAGTAAGATTCTTTTATTTGAGGGTTGTGTTTTCTGTCCTTGTACAAATTAAATGGAGGTGCTAAACATACATTTTTATTTTAGGCTTTTTCATATGCCCAGCACTATGTTAAGCATTTTGTCTATGCTTTAAACCCCAGAGCTTTCTCCTGGCCTTTGCAGACAGCTCAATGGGTACAGTGCTTAATCGTGAGGACCTGAGTTCAAATCCCATGAACCCATCCAAAATCTGGAAACAGGGTGGGGTGTGGGAAGAGATGGCCCAGAGAATAAAAGTGAGTGTCTGAAAGCCTGATAGCCTCAGTTCCATCTCCAGAACATACACTGGAGAAAACTGATTCCAAAAAGTTCTCCTCTGACTCCACAAGCACAGCGTGGTACACATGTGTCCACACCCACACCCACATCATACACACACATACAAAATAATAATATATAGAATGAGAAGTTGAAAAGCCCAATCATGGTAATGCATGTCTATAATTCCACTGCTCCTGTGGTGACATGGGAGGCAGAGACAGGAGAATGGCTGGAAGCTCATGGGACTGAGCCTCTGGCATATGCAGCAGTGGACATCAAATTGAGCCTGCTTCCAACAAGGTATAAAGGGAGGACCGACACCTGAGATAGTCTTGGACCTGCATACATGCTGTAGCACCCATGTACCCTTAGTCTCACACACACACACACACACACACACACACACACACACATGCATACAGACACACACACGCACAAACACACAGACACACACACACACACACACACCTACACACATACAAAAACACACAGACACATACATACCTATACACACACACACACACACACACACACACACACATACACACACACACAAGATTTTAATAAACTCTTTCCTGAGGTCATGTTGTCTCATGGTCACTGTGGAAGGGTAAGTGGCCTTATCAAGGCTGGGCAGCCAGCTTGGGATCCCACTCAGATCCTGGGACTTTGAATCATATGTCCTGCAATGTCATCATCTTATGAAGTATGTCAGGAAGTAAGAACCCTCAAAGGCTTCTTTCTTGGTAGTTGTCTGGGTGGACCTGGGCCACTAGATACTCAATATCCAAGGGTTCGAGTTGGCTAATTGCAGGAGTCTGAAATACTGTAAATATTAAAAGCCATTTCTGGGCATAGTGGTCCATTCATTCATAGGGAATACCCATGTCTACTGGGAAAATCTCTATTTCCAGGTGATGCAGCCCCCTTGAAGGGTGAGCTTCAATTTTCCAAATCTCATTGCAGCTCATTCCAAATTTGTGACAGTCTGTCTCACTTCCTATTTGCCCATCAGGTGACATGGACCTGATGACCTGTTTAACATTGAGGTATAGTTATTGATTTTTGAGATCTGGACACACTGTTGCTAAAAGTTCTTTGTCTTATTAGAAAGGCTAAAGATTATCCAATTCAACTGCTTCCATCTGCTTAGGAAATTCATGGTTAGACCATGAAATCTATGTAACTGGGAAGAAGTTGTGTGTATGTATGTATGTATGTATATATGTATGTATGTGTGTATGTGTGTATGTATGTATGTTTGTATAGACTCCCAGCTTTGTGTGTGTGTGTGTGTGTGTGTGTGTGTGTGTGTGTATCTCACATGCTTGAAGCTTTTAAAAGTAAAATTACTTCCATCCCAGTATACAAAAATGCTTTTGAGGTGGTCGTCATTTTATTTGGGCCATGGTCTTTGGAGACTTGGGACAATAATATACTTCTTTCTATCCTATGTAAATAGATGCAGATTTTAAAGCATTCATGCATGTATTACACACTTTATAAATCCAAGTAATAGAAATGTTTGTGTGTATAAATAGGTAGAATAGGGAGTATACATTCTGTATAAAATAACCTCTATGGTATTTGTTTACCCTGATTTTTTTGATTTATGAGTCGTCATCACTCACTATAGAAGAAAGGAAATAAATATGCAAAACACTGCTGGACTTTTAATGGGGCGCCTTCCCACCTTAGCTCAGTGTTTCTCGACTGAAGCTGACCTTGAAACTGCTTTTTAAATACAAGTCAAAATATGCAAATTCCAGAATATCTGGATGGAAATCCCGTGTTGGGAGTTTTTCAGATTCACATTTTTGCATCATTTGTATCCCGTATCCCAGCTTTCACCTGCTTTTTAGTCCATCTGTGTCTGATTGGTAGGAATGCGGGGGTTCTCCCGGTGTGTCAATCCTCCCCAGTGAGATTTTTTCCTTTGTTCAATAACCCATGACTTCTAGAATCAACAATATCCCCCCATGCAGGGTACCTCTATTCAAACCCTTTTAAAGTTACAGTTTCCAGTTCATTTATAATATCTGTAGGTTTCAATGTGGCTTCTTCATACTTCCTTAATTTCGGGTACCTCCAACCGCATGCTCTTTTTTCCTCCCGTTTCTCACTTCCGTCTCTGTAAAAACCTTTTCACACCTGGGTATTCCCTCCCTCCTTGTTTTCAGATGACATGTTCTGCCACCCTTGTGCACTTAAGAGCCTCTCCTCCCTGCCCTCCATGGTCTCTTTCCCCCTTCCGAGTCCGTGCACACATTCCAAGTTCAATAGTCAAACCTGAAATGATTCAGTGGGGGTCAGGGAGAACAGGCAATGTTTGTCTTTCCGGGCCTATGTCACCTCACTCAGTATCATCTATTCTGGTTCCATCAATTTTCCTGCAAATTCCATAATGTTATTTTTCCTTGCATCTGAATAAAAGTCTGTTGTGCAAATGTATCACACAGCCAGTATCCATTCATCAGGTGATGGGCATCTAGGCCAATTCTTAAAAAAAATTTCTTAATGATCATAAAACATTTCTTGCCCAGTTTTTAATTTCTTTTTCTCTCACTATGCATGCCTCCTAGGGGCTGTGTGTTAGTGTCCTATATCTTTTGTCTTGTCCCTCAGCGTCGTTGGTGAGGAGCTGATGCCTGTGTCACACGTGGCTCTCTTCTAGTAAGTCATATGACACACACATTTGTAGTCTGTCTTCATGTTGGTGCTGTCCATTTCACTGGACCCCAAAGAAGCCGCTTCCGTCCCCTGCTTGTATTTCAGAAGGGCCTTCTGGAGCCTGCCTGGCATGGCTGCATATATATCACCATCTTCTTATGACCAGAAAGACTCACGACCATGAATTTCACTGGTTTATGATTGGTCCCTGACTGCCTCTGCCATCACATTTGGCAGAGAATCCTCTTTTTGCAGTTACACGAACAAGCAGATATTCTGAACTGATGCATGAATGAATAGGAAATACACCAGTTCCAAAGGATAAATCTCTCACGTGCTAGAGAGCGACTTCAGGCGAAACACTGGGTTGTGCTGTTGCTGGAGGACGGAGCCCAGGCTGTAATTAATGCCACTAGCGGCAAAAGGACATCAGGGATGCTGCACGTTGATTATTTCTTCATTTTGTTTATTCAAGTTTCTCCGCTTTGGAAGCTCTGTGACCATTGCCACAGAAAGCCCTGGAGATGGAGCGGAGCATTAGCGGCTGCTCCATGTAAGGGCATGTAACTCCTCCAAACACAGTCTCTCTGTGTCTCTCTCCCTCTCCCCCCTCCTTCCCTCTCTCCCTCTCCCTCTCTCTCATCAATAGAGTATGAAAACATTATTGGATTCAGGAGTTCACAGGAGTCCTGGATGTAGCTGGGGACCGGGGGATAGATTTATGAAATGGACCATTTCAAATGGCATTATCTTCCCACAGTGAGGTACACCTTTCATAAATCATGGGCGAGTGCTCAGAAACCCAGCGTTCGTTATTCCTGCCATAGCATGTATTTGCAACCCCCCAGCATTGCAGAGGAGGAGAATGGCTCAGGTTGCCTTCCCTGGGTTTGAAAAGGCAATTAATCCCCTTATGGTAAAATTGCAGAAGAAGAAGAATTATAACCAAATAGAAGAGTACTTCGTAGAAGCCAAGGATTTTTTTTTTTTTTTTTTTTTTTTTTTTTTTTTACTGCTGGGTTTTGGTTTTTTAATCTTGGTTTTCTTTTTGCTTATTTAGGCCTTAATTAGTTATGGCACAAGTTTAATGTTTTTGTTTGTTTGTTTGTTTTTGTCTTTTGGGTTTTTTTTGGGGGGGGGCTAATTTTCACCTTAATCCTTGTGCTGTATTAAGATAAAGTAGGTGAGTGATGAAAAGCTGGAAAGCAAGTGGTTGGAGTGCTAGCTGAGCTAGCCTTTCCTCTGTCACCCAGTGGCCTATGGAGAACTGTCCTGTAACACCCCTGCAGCCACATCATTCATGGTTGCATTTGTAACATGGACCTTCCTTCCTTTCCGGTACCTGGATCTGATCTGCATGAAGAGACGAAGTGGATCCTTCTCCATGTGCCCTTTACATGATTAAAGTCCCCCATGATGGTAGTCAGCTTCCATAAAGCACTCGGTTCCTTAAGTCACCCCAGTTGTTCCCAGTTCTGCCAGCCCAGGATGAAAAATTTCCCCTTGGTAGGAAAGACTGCAGGGCCTCAGTCCTGTCTGATTAAGAATGTGGTCCATTCTCTAGGCTCCTTTCATACTCTGGAGAACAGCCGGAGGACAATGGTCAATTTCCTCAAAGACAATAGCAATAAAGAAGAAAAATTGGTGTCTCTCCCACCCCTAGCCTTTCTGTCTTTGAATTAAGAAAGAATTAGTTAACAGCATGCCAAAATATATTATATCAAACACCTGAGGAAAATACTTTACTATTTATTTATTTTGAGACAGGAACTCATTCTATACCCAAATCTAGCCTCAAACAGAGCAGTCCTCCTGCCTCAGCTTCATAGTGCTGGGATTTCAGGCATGAGTACCATGCCCAGCTAAATAGGTTACATTTTTAAAAATAGCTCTATCTCAGATAGTTGGAGACATGTTTTTTTTTTTTCTTTATATGTGTCAGGAGAAGATTAAAAAAAAGAGTGAATGCTTACAATGACCTCAAATTTGATTAATTGAACTTAATGGTCATTTAAAAGCATAAATGGAGAACCTCTCATTGAGATTTTTGGAGGTATCACTGTGCAGGCAAGTGAGATCTAGAAAGTGAGAGATCTGTTCACACACTTCAATTCTCTCTGCTTGCCTGGAAGGGATTAATTCCAAAGCTGGTGGCTGAGGTCCCAGGTCATGAACAGCTCTTAGAAGGTGTTCTTTGCTGTCTTTTTTTCTGCCTGTCCATTCACTCCTCTCACCAAGGGAAATGAGATGTCCATTTGCAACTACGCATTAGCATAGTCTTTCCGGTTCCTTTCAGACCAGCTTCAATGTCAACCCTGTGCTTACATTTCCTTATTCCTTTTAATTCTGTTTCCAATTTGGTAATGAAGACGGTGGTAGCAGCTCTTCAAAATTGCTACAAAAAGTGAGCTAGAGCTAGTAAATAGATGGCTCTGTGGGTAATATCATTTACTGCAGAGTTAGGAGGACTTGAGTTCAAATCCCCAGCACCCACATAAAACAGTAGGTGAGGCACATGTGCCTGTAACCAGAACACTATGGGGAGTGGAGACAGGAGGATCACTGGGGCTCACATGCTGTCAGCCTTGTTCCAGATTCATTGCCAGATCCTGTTTCAAAGGGATAAGGAGATGACATCCTCCTTGGTCTTTGTGTATTCTCTCTCTCTCTCTCTCTCTCACTCTCTCTCTCTCTCTCTCTCTCTCTCTCTCTCTCTCTCTCTCTCTCTCTCTCTCTCTCACACACACACACACACACACACACCTAAAAATTATAAAGGATCTAGATAACATATCAAGGGAAATCACACAGTAAGAGTTTAAAACAAAGAATAGTTACCATTTATAGAGTGTTTTCTGAGTGGCATGCACTTAGATATGTCTTTTTTCTTTTTCTTTTTTTTTTTTTTTGGTTTTTCGAGACAGGGTTTCTCAGTGTAGTTTTGGTTTTTTATTTGTTTTAATTTTAAGATAGGGTCTCGATGTTTTAGTCCAGACTGTCCTTTAAATTGAGATCCCCTGTCCCCCTGTTCAGTCTCCCCAAGTGCTGGGAATACATTGAACTTTATGCTCTATAAATAAGTCCCCTCCCTTTTCTTTCCTGTTTATTTTGCAAAACAAAACAGCCTCTGAGTTAGGCATCATTATACCCACTTTCTGGATAAGGATAATAAAGTGAATTAAACTAGAAAAAAAGCAACCCAGTATCGAAACCCTAGTCTCTTTGATGTCAAGATTATGCTGTTATTTGTGACCCATCTATCTATGTGTCTGTGAGTGCTCTATCTGTGTCTGTGCACCAGGGCTGGGAGCGATGAACAAAAAGACACAAGGAGAAGCCATTGTGAGAACCAGCAGCCTAGAGGAGTCACTAGGACCTCTTGGTCGCATGCTCACAGGCTTCATCAGAGCAGCTTAGCTCTGCTGGGCTCACTCTATCAAATTGACCCTGATACAAAGACAGACTGAAAGGAAATGGCTCTCTGCCAATGCCTCGGGCACATCTGGACAAATCAAGAGCAGTGAAGAGTCTCTGAACAGAGAGAAGTGTTTGCATGGGGTGGGGCCAGCGGTTCAAGGCAGACCCATTTGAAGGCAAATTCTTTCCCACCAGAGATCATTACCTACTGGGTGAAATGGCTCCCTGATGGTCCAAAAGAATGAACGTTGCACGTCTGAACACACAACACAGGTTCCTGGAGATGATGTCCCCACCACGGGGACCCAGAATTCCTGAGACCTACACCTTGGGGATGATGTCCACAGTAATTTCAGAGTTCTGGATTTTCTATTGGGGAGGGTCTGTTCCTAGGTCCCCAGGCTGAGATTTTTAAAGCTCAGCAAGATTTGGGCGTGGGGGGGGGCATTTCCAGGAAACCAAATAGGACCCTACTGACTTCTGAGCATCCCTCCTGCATTTCTCTTGGCTGTGTTACTATCAGCCTTGGAATACATTGTTGTTGCATTTGGATTGGTTTTTGTCTCTTATGATGCAATACAAAGAAACCATCCTCCCAGGCATCTTCTCTACCTCCCCTGTCCAGACAGACTTGGACCCCATCATCGAGACTGTCCTCTCCTCACTCAGCATCCACATCTTCCATCCTGTCATATTGAGTTATAGTCATTCCACTGCTTGACTATTAACTCCTTAAAGAAAGACACTATTTTCACTTCAGGATGCTCAAGATATGTGTTGCGTCAATGAATGAGGTCAGTTTATAACCAGGTGATGGGGGCAGAGGTTGCAATAACTTACACCTGTAATGTTGCCTACAAAAGCCACATTACCATTTGTCTCTGATTTATTTTTGCAGCCAAATCAAATTTGGTAACCACCTATATAACCTTGAACTTGATTAACTGAGCCTGATGGTCACCCCCAAGACACAAAGGGAAAATTTCTCCTTGTTGAGATTTTTTTTTTTTAAAAGCATCTCTGTGCAAGTGAACGTGAGCTAGAAATTGAGAGATCTATCCAAGCATTCCTGTCCATTTACCCGGAAGGGATTAATTTTAAATCCCACGGTTGAGGTCCCAGGTCAAGAAAAGCTCGTAGAAGATGTAACCTGAATTCAGTGACTTTTTCCCAATTTAGAAATGATGGTAGGCCACTGATCCAATGGCCTGATGGAGAAAGTGTCAGTATGTGGGCTTGCAAGTCACATTATCCAGAGAAGGTCATCTTAGGATACCTTAGGATACCTCTGATGCTTATAAAATAGGCCCTTGGCCTGACCTTTATCATTAAATGGTCATGGACCCAAGGATGGAAGTAGGAATTTTGACCCCAGTAATTCAGCTGGATCCACAGCACAGTGAGGGAATTCTGTCTACTTGGTATGGTCCCTGTTGAGCCTCACAGTTGGTTTTCATTTCTAAGGATTCTTTTCAAGTTGAAAATTTTTGACCTTTCCTGTAAACCTTTGTCTTTCCCCCCTCCACTGTCCTGCAATCTCTTTGACTTATTTTACTTACTGCTTTCCGATAGCCGGAGTGTTCCCATTCTTCAGGGCTCATTCTCCGTGTATTCTGTTGTCTGAACACAGAAGCTGCCTCTGGCTCGGACAGGGCTTCAGCTCAGAGCCATGGGATTCAGAGTCAAGCCTGGCTTTTAATTTAATATCTCTCATGACCTTGAACATATGATTTTGTCTCACTTGGTATTAATTTTCTCATCCATTCCTCTGGGCTACTTAATATCTACCTCACCTTTCTCACGAGCTTCTTGGGGAACTGAAAAGAACAACAGAACAGAATAAATGAAGCCGTGCCCTAGGAATGTACAGCGATATAATTGATTTACTCAAGTACAACAACGCTTCAAGAAATTCTTCAAATGAGTTGTGCTTTTCACTTCCTTCTCTAAGAATGGAGAGACAGTTCAGCTTGTTGTCCTTTCTCATTTTGAAGGGTCTAGAACTTCCTTGCTGGAGAGAAGCTCATTCTTTCTTTGAATTACAACGACTTGTGTGTGTGTGTGTGTGTGTGTGTGTGTGTGCGTGTATGTGTGTGCACTTGTGTGCATGTGTGGAGGTTGGGGACAACTGGAGGTCTGTTCTCTTAATCTAGCAAGTGGCTCCTGGGGATCAAACTCGGGTCCTCAGGCTTAGTAGCAAGTACCTTTAACTACTGAGCCATCTTGTCTGTCCCTGAAAAATTCATTCTGAACACTTATCCAAGCCAAGGGAGAAAGGGGGAGAAAGGCCTTCCACCCACATGTGGGTCTCATATTCTCTTCCTGTCCCTCTCCCTCCCTCCTTCCTTTCCTCCCCCTCCTTACTCTACCTTCCTTCTCCTCCTGAAGGGCAAGAGGTCAGGGCGATAGTTAGTGTCTTACAGGATGCAAACACAAGGCAAGCGTGAAGCTGCTTGGTGTGTTCATCAGGAGGGCCACATGTGTAGAGGGCTTGATAGGACATAATCATGAGTCCCAGAGTAACTGGATCCAAAGCCAGACTGTGACCCAATAGCTGCGGTGGCCGGGGACCTCAGGGAAGTGATAAGAGCTGCAGTGGCTGGGGACCTCAGGGAAGTGATAAGAGCTGCAGTGGCCGGGGACCTCAGGGAAGTGAACAGCATGCTTCTCCTTCCTGGAAAACTCAGAGGAAGAAAACCCCAGGTGGCTTTGTTGTCTGCAGTACCTCATGCATTAACCTGGCTTAGGAAGCAATGTCTTCCTCTTGTCCTGTGTTCACCCCCACGACGGAGTAAATTAACAACGAAAAAGAGAGATTCTAAAAAGAAAAAAAAAAAGTCTTCCTACTCAATAAGCCCTATTTGGGGTGAAACGAGGAAGAAAACACATTAGTAGTCGTCCACTAAAAATGGATTTTTAAAAGTCCCCCAAAGAAAAAGGAAAAACTAACAAACAAAAAACAACAGAGCTGCGAAGTAAATTAGGACAATACAACTGGAAGCTTGCTACATGTTGTGTTTTCTTAAGCCACTTAGACTTTTAACTTTGTGTTACTGCCTGAAGCACTAAAGGCAGGGAAACTGTCGTTAGCTTCACCCCGATCCCCCACTTTTTAAAAATGCCCCTAGATACGGTTACAGAGCAGGTACCTCTAGCTTTGGAAATGAAAGGAGATTAAAGGAGGGGGGTGTCTTCCTGCTTGCAGGGGCATGGTGATAAGGCTGGGGTGCAGTGTGAGCTTGGATTGGCCTTCCTGCAAGCTGCAGAGTTGCCTGTTGGGGCGGGGTTTCAGTTCAGTCCCCAGTGGCGCCCACTCACCTCACACTACTGCACAATCCGGTGACCCTGGCTAATCAACCAAAGGAGAGTCCTTGCATTGTTCAATGCAGTGATTGCATGTCCTTAGCTCCTAAAGAAGCACCCCAAAGACAGTGTGCCACCTCCATGCTATTTATAGCCATTTGTACCTCTTGCCTCTGGGACCTAAATTGGAAACCTAATTTTAGATCCATAACAGCCAAAAGCTGAATTAAAAAAAAAAAAAAAAAAAAAAAAAAAAAAGCTTCCAAGGTGGTGCATAAGCATCCTCCGAACAAGTTCAGGTTCATTTACCTCACTGTGGATATTTAATTATGTCATTGAGAAAACACGTAATAATCATTATTTCTGAGGTTGTTGGTCCAAGGGACATTTTGTGAAGAGTCAAAGGCAGAAGTGGGGGGAGGGGTTAGTGTAAAGCAGAGTTGAGCTCCACCTTTCCAGTAGAGGTCAGGGCCATCCATGTAGCCCTGTGACCTTGTCACCTTGCCTCCCTCCCTCTCGCTGAGCTTTGATTCCTGAGAAATTCAGAGAACCATGTCTGCTCACCTGACCTGCATTGGAACGGAGGCATGAGGCTTACTCATTCACTTCTCACCAGAGAGCTGCCCAGCTCCCTTTAGAAGTTTCTAGAGTGTTGCTCATGGCACTCACTACCTAACAGTTCTTAGGATGCAGTGTCTTTGCTGGGTGGCCAGATGGAGAAAAAGGAATTCTCTCATGAGTGAAGGCCCTTGGTTCCTGAAATATGCTAGCTTCTGAAAGATCCAGGATGCTCCAACACTTCTGTTACCTGCTATATTAATGTCCGTACTCTTTCTTGCCATCTCTCCCAGGGTGCATTGCAGCCTGTTCACTGGGGCATTCTCAATCTCAGGGTCCCCACTCTAGAAGAGATCCCAACACCTTCTATGAGGAGAGCCACTTTGGAGACCTGAGGTTGATGACCTTTTGCCTGTAGCTTTCTCCCCTTTGTGTTTCATAGGCTTGTGTTATATAGCATGGAAAAAAACTGGCAAATATAACTAAGTTAACTGCTCGGCTGAACTTAAGACAGTGGACCAAACAGTAGGTTTTCAGAGGAAGTCAGATCATAGCCAGAGCTATGACAAGGTGAGAGAGAGATTATGTACAAAGAAAATCTGCTACAGGGTTGCTGACTTTGAGGGGTACTTGGGCCAAGAATGCAAGCATGGGCTAGAACCTGAGTCCTGGCTCTGGTGGACAGCCAGAGGGAAGCTAGTGCCTTCATCCTAAAGCTGTGGAGAAGATGGGGGCCTCCGCACTGAAGCCATGAACTAGCGCCTTCAGATAACCTGGAAGAGCTGGAAAATGGATTCTTTCCTCTTTCCAAGAAACCGCTTCCCCAGATAAAAGATACCTTGGGCTTGTCCCTCAGCAGAAAACCCACCTGAGAGCCAGCCATGATGGCACAGCCCTGTCATCTCAGCTACTCAAGAGGGTGAGGCAGGAGGATTTCAAGTTCAAGCCCTGCCTTGGAACTCAGTGAGATAATGTTTCAAAAGAAAAAGAAAATAGGATTTTGTTTTTAAGTACTGAGGATGTAGCTCAGTGGTAGGGTACTTGGCTAGCAGGCATAAGGCCCTGAGTTCAGTGGTCTCCCATACCACAATAAACAAAGCAACAACAAAAGAAAAAGAAAAAGAAGCATCCTAGCTTCACCACTGTGCCCAAACTCTGTCCCACTATGAGGGGACAGTCATAATGGGATAGTTGTGCTAAGTGGAATGTAAATGTTATAGTAACAGACTGAGCATGCTGGTACACACGCTGGGGTAGGGCCCCCCGTGGGTGGGGCGAGCCCAGCCAGCCCTCTGCCTACCTCGCCTGTCTCCCCATACATCTTGTTCTTTGTCGTCCCCTGCCAGCCCCTCCAAAAAGGAACAGCCCTGCTCACTCACTGGAATTGCTTATTTGGTTATGAGCATGTTCACAGTCATACTCAGCCTAATTATTGCTTTTGACTAAGCCCAGCACACAGTGCAGCATATCATCAAGAACTACGTTTAATTTCACAGATGAACACATTCTAGTTTCTGAATATCCCCTTCCAAGCCTCACTTTAACTCCATCCATACAAAGCACTGAGGTGGAGGTGTGGTCTCTTGCCAGTGTACTGCCCTCTCTGCCCCAGATCACCCTGGGAGGCAAGAAGACAAGTTCAAGGCTTTCATGAGGGGTGGTGAAAGCTTTGTGTCTTCACATCTAGCATGAGAAATCTCAACTGTGACATGTCCCACCCATCATCATTCCAAATCTTCTATGTGCCATGCATGACTCAGGGGAGCCAGCTCCCGTTCCATTTTCAAGCTGTGGCCTCGGTGCTCTCTTTCAGATTCATGTCTCAGTGCACGATTCTCACTTTCCCACCCCCCAGTTAAACCACGCGAATGCTTCTGCACTGCTCTTAAGAGAAACAGACTCTGGAGCACAGCCTCTGACCTCTCCGCCTAGTGAGCTCACCCCACCCGGCTCCTCAGTCTCGTTTCTGGTGCCCTCTCACTTTCACTCCCTGCCCTCCTCCCACACTGGCCTGCTTTCAGCAGCTGAACTTTTCTTCTCACCCCCTGCCTCCGGGACTATGAACATGCTGCTACCCCACTCACTCCCATCCATTCATTCTCGGTATTCTCCTACAAGCTCACACGGTAGAAAACTTTTCCTCTGGGCAGCCATGCAAAAGCTTCAGTTATGCCTTTATTTTTATGTTTATTTATCAGTGATCTTCTCCACCAGATAGCTGTCTGCATAGGACACGTGATCACCGATGGATCCTTAGAGCCGACAAAGGGCTTAGCAGGCGACAGGTCTGTATTAAATGAGTAAATGAGGGGATATAAGGCCGTGCTCCCCAGGCACTGGCTCAGGCTCCTGGAGTAATTCTACAGAGGGAAGCAGGAAGCAAAGATGAACCTGAGCCGGGATCATGAGATCCCTGGATCACACAGCACTTTATAAAAGCAATGTGATGCCAGCGGCCATCACCCTTTCCCCTGAATTTGCTTTGTGTTTTTGGATTTCCCTGGTCCTCCACAAGAGTTGTCAGTAGCAGTTGTGAATCTGACCTGTATACAGTCAGCTGATGCTAGAACCGCCTTTTCTAGGGCCTCCGGAAAGTCCAGCCTTGGTTCTGCCTGTGCAGGGGAAGTGCCAGATGAGTGTCACCCTGGGCACTTGACCTGCCTGAAGACTATCTTTGGCCTATGGAGCCCAGGAGATGTATGAAAGAAATCAATAGTGCAGGCCCGATGGCAGTGGAGGAGGTGGGGATATGTTTAACCTACTTTAGAGAACAAACTCTTTTTAAGGGCTTTGCACACTAATTGTATGCAAATGGGTGCTGGCTAATTGCAAACACACATTCAAACCTCGTCAAATTAGAAAGCTATTCATCAATGGTCCCTTTAGGACCTCTGCCTCATTCTCTGCAGTTTAAATTGCTGTTTTATGGCAACACATGAACACATCATCTTTCTCACCCTACGCTTTGCCATCAGCTTCCTCCAGAGAAGTTGCCCCAGGAGACTCAATGAGGCCAGAGACTGTGTTCCATTCTCTGTTGCCTTAATGCCCAGCTCAGCCCAGCGGGTACCACACTTCAAAACAAACACTTATAGAGGGGCTCCCTGCTCTGTGGCTAGCATCTGCATGGGCAGAGACTGCACGCATGGATGCATGCACACTTTCTGGGGAAGCCAGCTATCATCTCCTTGTTTCTCATCTGAGCCAGCCCTCTCCTTCCATCTCAGCTCAGATTTCACCTGCCCTGAAGTACCCAGCTGGACATGATCAAGCCAACCCCCACTCTTCTGTAGCCTTTTGTCTGTTGTATTTATTTGACACTTTTCTCTCATTGCCTTATAGAATAGTTGTTCTTATGCATTAATTCAGCAGTCATTTACTGATTGCTTCTGAATGTGAGTCCCTATGCAAGATGCTGTGGGGGACAAAAAGATGGACAACATACGGTCCTTGCTTTCATTCGTTATTTATCCTATTTAAGCGGTGACATAAGGCAAGGCAAGGACCATGTCTTGCTCATTTTCTATTCTTATTTTCTTTTCCAAAAAAATCCCATAAAAAAAGGCCTACCAGAACAGGTAGGACTGCATAATTTTGGGATGTATGCATGGGTGGAAGGATGGTTAAATGAAGGGATACATGGATGGGTAAGTTGGTAGATGGATAGTTGAATGGCTGGCTGGCCAGATGAATTGATACATGGATGGATAGATGAATAGATGGATGGTTAGATGAATGAATATATGAAAGTATGGATAGCTTAACAGATGGGTAATTATATAGTTGAATGGCTAGCTGGTCAGATGAATGGATATATGTATGTATGTATGGGTGAGTGAGTGGATGGATGGATGGATGGATGGTTAGATGAATGAATTTGTGGATGGCTGGGTGGATGAATGGATGGATAGTTGGAGAGTTGAATGGATGGTCAGATGAAGGAATACATGGATGGATGGATGGATGGATGGATGGATGGATGGATGGATGGATGGATGGATGGATGGGTGGATGGATGGATAGATTGATGGATAATGGGCTAGTTGAATGGATGGGTAGCCAGATAAATGGATTCAAGGTTTGATGGGTGGCTGCCTGTCTGGATCAATGATATATAGGTAGATAAATGGTAAAATTTTATATTTTACTGACTATCTGCAATGACATTCTAATGGCTTGCCACAAATAGTATAGTCACCTAAATGTCCAAGTTCCTATATGTACTTATGAGGCACCATCAAAGTGCCAAGGCCATGACTGCAACTGGAAATAAGGGCAGACCCGATACAGACCAGACCTCTCTGACTTCTGTCTAGAAGCAAAGGCACATGACCCTGCAGGAGAGACAAGAGTTGTGATGGTACCATAATAAAACACACAAAGAAGTGCAGAAAGTCTAGATACTTGATCACTTCGCCTTTTCGTGGACAAAAAGCTCTATAGAGAGGTGAGAGTCCAAGGTTGTATTGGGTTTTCCTGAATGTAAAGGGAGACATTGCATTTGTGATCGACCAGAGGAGAGACTTCATATGTCAAAGACAGATCGGACGGAGCCCTGGGGCTCACCTAATGCTCCCCAGATGAGCCACCTGTGTCCCTCAGGATCTGAGATAAATGCTCTTTACAATTGAACATGCAGTGTGAGTAAAATCTGCCCAAAGGATCATGGGAGAAGGTGGGGCAGGTGTGCTGTGACATCCAGGTCACACGTGGCAAATGAGGGGTACAGGGTTAGAGTCCCAAGAGAGATTCTGTTTTTATTGCAATGTGTGCATGTGAATCAAAGCCAAGACTGAACAGTTTGTCTTAAATGGAGACAACAGGCTGCCCGTCAAACTGGACATTTTTGCCTCCACTTTTTATAATTTCCTTTTTATTAAATTTTTTTAAAGTGTCAGAATTGGGGACGGGAGAGATGGCTCGAAGTTGAAGAGCACTGTGTGTTCTTCTAGAGGAAATACCCATGCTGGGTGGCTCACAACTGCTCGTAACTCCAGCTCCATGCGATCGAACTTCCTCCTTTGGTTTCTGCAGGTACCTGCACACACATGGCATACACGCACATTAGTTAAAACAATTGAATCAGAGCAAGGTTAATTTTTTTTTTTTCAGGGGGAGTAGTTTTAGGTTCAGCATAAAACTGTTTGGAAAGCCTAAATTTTCCCAAAGGCGACTTTCTTGCCTTCCCATCTTCGGCTCTTCAAACTCCTCATTCAGAGTGGTGTGTTTGTGTTCACCTAGGAACCTGTACTGCTGCCTCCTTACCACCCCAAGCCTGTTGCTTACATCTAGGTGACCCTCAGTGCTATATGCCCTGTGGGTTTCACACATGTGCAGTGGCATGTTATCTTCTGTGATGTATGATATCATCAATCATATCCTATATCGTTATCATACAATAGGACTTCACTGTTGTAAATTTGGTTTTCAGGCTAGGTGATAGAATGCTTACCTAGCACAATCGAAGCTTAATTTTGTTTTGTTTTCTTGAGAGAGGGCCTTAAACCCTCTATGTAGCTGAGGATGACCTTGAGTTTCTGATCTTCCTACCTCCATATATGTATATATCATGCAAGGGTTGAACCTAGTGCCCCTGCTTGCTAGGCAAGTACTCTACCAGAAGAGCTACATCCCTGGCCCACAACAGTTCATTTCTCAGCATATGCATCCACACAGCTCCTCTCACACTTTGCATTTCCAAAGTGTTACCACCAGTAAGAAGTCGGGTGTCTATCAGTTACTGCCTCTGCTTTGTAAGGAGGAAAAGGTGAGGCAAAGAGAGAGGTTGTCTGCTGGGTTTGATGGTTTGGGGAACTCTAAGGAGGAGAACTCCAAGTCTGTAGGTTCAAGCCACTCAAAATTCTGGGAACTGAGTTGCCTCCAGAAAACAGCTTGCTGTGTCGTCTAAATAGCCGAGATGCTCCAGGCACCTGCCCATTTCGAGCCAGGGTGACTTTGCTTGTTCCTGGAGGGCTCTGTGCAGGTTTGAGGATTCCAGGTCCACATGTCTATTCTCCACACACTTATTTAATAGACTTGCCTGGTGGTGGCATTTTATATCATGCGTTGTCTCTACATGATTTACTGCAGGGAAGATAATAGATACTACATGCTTATGCTCAGAGAGTCAGACACACCATGGAAGTTGCACTGTGAGGAAGGTACACTCTAAGACACAGTATTTACTGAGGTGGGGGTGGGGCATGTGACTTTCCTCCAAGCCACACCACTGTCCCCTGTGCACAATATGCACAACACCTAGCCATGGCCTTTTGTGATCACAGGAACATTTCATTATCATGAGCTGCTCTCTCGCTCTCTCTTTCTACTTCTTTCTACCTCCTTTCTCCAAATATGAGTGCATTGGGTTCGGACATGTCAACGGCCAGTGGCCTGCCACAGCAATAGAGATGTCATCTGTCTTTGGGGCTGAGACACCAGAGCAGGTGTTTCAGTGGCAACTAGGATCCTCTTCCACTCTGCAGCTTCCATCTTGAATATTCTCCTGGCTAAAATGCCCACGATTCACAACTCAGTCACGTTGCCCAGGAATATCTCTTCAGATAGATCCCATCTCTAAGAGCTTAAATCAAGGGATTTTCAAACAGCCACTTGATTTATGTGGATGAACTTCTCACTCAGGAAAAGCATTTGTATTTGGCAAGTATCCTATGAATGAAGACCCCAAGGGGAAAATCATTAGGACTTAAATCTCAAAACCTCTCCCTACATGGGGCTGTCAGTGCACTCACTTGTTGGAGAATCTGCAAAGAAGATGGTGGTGGTGATGGTGGTAGTGATGGTGGTGGTGGTGATGGTGGTGGTGATGATGGGTGAGTGGGTGGGTGGGTGGTGGGTGGGCTGCAGGGACATGACTAATCCTCTCTCTTTTTTGTTTGTGTAACTGCTCTGCACAGTGTCACCACATCAGCACATTCCACTGCCAATCTCAGTGCCCTCTCCTCTCGCTTTCATTTCCCCCCCATGCACCTCTACATTTTTTCCCAGGCCCCAGATGCTGTTTGCTTTTCAAGAGGCATGCCTCTCTCAGCTATCTAAGATTGCCCAGATCTTGGACTCCAAGCCTTTCATAGCCTCCCATGTATTCTTTAGTCCCATCGTTCCTTAACTTACCTCATCAGTCACACGGTGAAAGAAATTCTGTTTGGTCCTTTTCAGCCTGCCAGACTAGCTGACTGAAAACACTGAGCCCCAGTTACTTCTGGAGAATTCGGTTCTTTATTGAAATGGTCTTTTTAATGTCATCTTTAATTTAATCAGATAGTGTCATCAAAATAACATTTACTCTATTACTGCAAATTCCCTGCATTATTAACTAGTGTAACTAGACAAAAAAAAAAGATGGTACAAACCCCCATGGAAATATAGACTAACTGTAAAAATGGCTACAGCTCATAGACATTCTATATTTAATTTGCAGTTTCAAAGCACTCTCTATGGAGAGGTTTTATGGTTCTGAAATAATTTAAAAACACACTTTACTACAATTCATAGCAGGTAGGTATTTTACTTTATTTTATTTTTTGCCAGTTTGGGAAGCCATGGCATCTTGTAGTTCCCTGAGTAACTGGAATGGTGGTCTGTTTTTACAGTAGTCCTACACTTATCTCTCTTTAAACATGGCGGTCCATTCCCACACCAGGACTAGCACAGCCAAGGATTTACTAGTCATCCTTTGGCATTCTCAACAACACAAATAAAAAGCATATGATGTCTGCTGGTGCCATCAGGATCTAGTTATTTAGATGAAAAATACCAGCTCATCCATGCCACTTGGAATAGTTTGATTAGAACATTCTGGTTGTGGTTGGGGTAAGATCTACAAGCTGGAAAGGCCTATATAATAACAAAGATCTCCTTGTGGGTGGGAAGGGGGGTCCGTGGGTAGGAGCACTGACTGTACAAGCATGAAGACCTGATTTCAAATCCCTGTAGCCCACATAAAAGGCCAAATTTAGCCATTCTTGTGCTTGTAACACCTTCCAGTGCTGAGTGTGTGTGTAGATATGGGTGGCTAGCTGGGGTTTGCTCTTTGCTCTTCAGCAACCTAGCTCTAGATTCCCCAAGAGACCCGTCTCAAGTGAATAAGGCTGTAGGTGATAGAGCAGGACACCCGAGATCCTCCTCTGACTTCTACACATGCTCATGAGCATGTGCGCAGGCTCACATACCCGTGTACGGACAAATGCACATACACCACACGTCACACACATGCACACACACGCACACACACACAATCATTTTTTAAATGTCTTGATTCAAAAGAGAAGTGTACCCATTACATCCAGTTCTACAGGTTCCACGTACCACAGTGGAAAGAACTCCAGACTGGGTGGTAGGAGTGGAGGGTTCAGAACCCTAAAGTGTCTGTTACTTCTTAATCTTCTCGTCTGTGGGAAGAGAAGGTTCCAGATGGCAAGCCCGTTTTGAAATAGCCCAACTATTTTAAAAATGCTCCTCTGCTGACTTTTCCTTGAGATCAGTGAAGCCGTCTTCCAGTCAGAAGTTTTATCAGGACTTCCACTAGCTAGTTCTTTGGACAGTATGAAAGTAACATAGGGACAGAGCACCTCTGCTTCAAGGTTCTCGGTCTTCTTGTTACTGGGAAATCCTTACAAAATCGAGTACTGAAGCAAATTCATTTATTTTTTTTCTCAAAACCTGTATTTTACGCTGCTGCTCTACTTGCCATCTGGTGCTGCCAACTGCTGTGTAGGGCCCTCAGAAGCAAAGGCAGACAAGAGAAGATCTCTGTCTGATGGAACTTGAAGTCTACTAAGGGAGACAGACATTTGACAGGATGTGAATAATGAAGCACTTCAGGTATTATGATGGAAACTGTGAAGAAGTTAGCCATACACACATCTTTTCAATGACCCATCCGTCCACCCACTGTCCGTCCGTCCATCTATCCATCCATCCATCCATCCATCCATCCGTCTGTATATTTACTCATCCACTTACCCATTAATCCATTTATTCATCTATCTTTTCAACTATTTATCCACTCATTCCATCCATCCATCTTTTCACTCACCCATCTATCCATTCATCTATCCAATTATCTTTCCATCTGCTCATCCATTCAACTATCCACCTGCCCATATATCCTTCTGTCGGTCCATCCATCTATTTATCTATCCACATACCCTTCTGTCCACTGCAATCATGTCAGAAACAGTGCTGATATTCTCTTAGTGATATAAAGGCAGATTTCCAGGGTGGAGATGGAAGAGCCGAACAAGATTTGTAAAACAACACAGTAGATGTCATGAAACTGATGAAACCCTGTACAAACATCATATAAAAGGTCAGATACACACAGTAATGAATCGAAGACAAGTGGAAAAAGGAAGGGCTACCAATAATGGGTGTGGTACATGGTGGGTCAGACATTTTGTGTGTGGGGGGTGCATATGTGCAGAGGTGCACATATGTACACATGTAGTGAAAGCCAGAAGTGTCATTCAGTTCACCTTATTCTTTGAGACAGTCTCTCTTGGACTGGAGCTCACCCAGTTAGGCTAGGCTGGCTGTACTGCAAACCCCAGGGGTCCTCTTGTCTCCACCTCCCCAGTGCTGGGATTACAAGAATTCATCACCATGCCCAGACATTTAAAAAATTGACTTTTGACAATAACATAATGTATATATTACATTCTAGTCGCACTCATCCTCATCAACATCTCTTACATCCCTTTCATCCCCACCAGCCCTTCCCACCAAGTCCCCATTCCCACTTTTATGTGTTTTTGTTTGGATTTGTTTGTGATCCACTTGTTTTAACCAGAGTCTCCCCAATGTGCATAGGTGCGGGGCTACCCACTGAAGCTTGAGTGATGCACCAGTGTGCTGACTTTTTAATGTAGGGTCTAGGGAGTAAACCCAAGTGCTCATGCTTGTCAGGCAAGCAACTGCATCAACGGAGCTATTTCTCTAGCTCTAGACTGGCTTAAAGGCTAATAAGTTAGGACATTTGTCACAGGGTGGGTGATAAGATGTGAAGGTGTGAATCGTGGAGCAAGGGCTGAACTGGTAGTGAACTAAATGACCCCCATGTTCAAGGTGGAAAATCTCTGGTGCTTGAGTTGCCATGTACGACCCCAAACTGGCTGTCATTTGAGTCATAGATCAGAGATGTCTTGCCTCCAACCAGGGTAAACAGAAGACAATAGGACCAGAGCTATTTCCCTTGAGTGTGTGGCTTACACTATGTACAAAACTAATTTCAAGCTTGTTGCTGAATGTCTGGCTGTCATCACTCATTCTTTAGCTAGATAGACTTCTTCTTAAACAGCTATAATACGTAAATGAAGGAGGCTGTCCCATATGGAGAGCATCACTAGCTTTGGGTTAAGGTCACTGGAGACTGCTACAACTGTTTCATGCTGTTGCATTTATCACAATGGAGGAAGTACAGCCATGATCTAGCAGAGACTGCTTGATTCACACCTGGATCAGATCCAGTGGTAAAGAAGAAAGAAATGCCCTTTTCTTTCCATACCTTATGGTCTGGAGAGACAAAAAAATAAACAGGAAAATTCTATATGGCACAATAGTCACAAACTTTTCCTGAGTTACCAGCTACTGGATTGAGTGGCTCTCTGGTAGAGATCTACAGAAATCAACCCCAAAAGAATGTGTTTGGGTTTGAGTTCTTTTCTATCAGGCTGCCTCATTTGTTTTATTTCTTTTTGTTAACCCACCACTGTCTTTTATTGAATCCTTTCCTCTCTGGTTATTGTTGTTCCATACAAGCAGAGCTCTTTGGAAGGCTTTATGTTCAAAGAACTTCACAATGGATGGGGTTTGCTTTGGTACCCAAATCCTCTCAGCTTCCTGGAAACAGAAGAATCTATAGTGTATTCTCCAGAGAGTATCTTGGGGGAAAGAAATTACTCACTTGTAATTGGCCGTCTCAGAAAGTAATCAGCTCCATAGATCTGTGCTGGCTGACCTGCAGACTCTAGGGACTCAGGTGTTCCCTATTAAAGGTACACATTCCCTGAAAAAAGAGTCTCAAGTCAAGCATTCTGTGGTATCATGGAATCATTCTCTCCTAAGGTCCTAGCCATCTTTTGTGTAAGGATGCTGATAGCAGGCAATAGGCTTGGATAAGTTACTGAGACCAATGGAAGAAATGACTATTATAAGTGTTCTGAGTTGTTTTAATGATAGTAATATAACTGAATTGACAATTATAAAGGTGAATATGGATAATTTGGTATGGTTGCTGCAAAATTACTTGAGATAGAGGGATTTATTTATTTTTTGAGCAGCAAAGGAAATGCAATCTCTGGGATAGCAGACAAATAATATTAAGTAGTTATATGGTTATGGGATTGATGGATGCACAGATGGGTGGATAGGTAGATGGATATATGGATAGATGCAAGAATATATGGATGGGCAGGTGGATAAATGTACAGACATATGGAAGGATGACTATGTGGATGGACAGGTGCATAGATGAACACATGGATGGATAGATGAATGTATAGATGGATACATGGATGGATAGATGAATATTCAGATGAACAGATGTACAGATAGATGTATGTATAGGTACATGGATGTATGTATGCATGGTGGGTATATGTATGGGTGCATGGATGGATGGATACATCGATAGGTGCATGGATGAGTAAGTCATGCCTAGATGTGTGGTAGGTGGGTTTATGGATTAGTGGATGGTGGAGGTGTGGGTTGATGGAGAGGGAGGATAAAGAAACAAATGAAAAACCTATTTTCCTAAAGGAGCTCTTTACAAAAAGTCCTTGATCCTGAAACTAAAACTAAAAAGATTCATTTTAGTTTCATTAGTGTGCATGTGTGTGTATGTGTAAGTCTTTATGCAGATGTGTATGTGAGTGTCCACAGAAGAAAAAAGATGTTGGATCTCCTGGAGCTAGAGTCACAGGTGGTGGTGAATGGTTGGCTGGGAACCAAACTCTGGTCCTCTAAAAAGCACTAGTACTCATAACTCCTGAGCCACCTTTCCAGCTCAAATCCTGCAGCTTTTTATATACAAGACAATGCCCAGCATAAGCTTTTTAAAAATAACCGTGTTCTAGAGCTTGCTCCCAGATATTTGGATTCTGTGAGTCTAGAGAGGAAAAAGGAAGCTTTGCATTTTGGAAAGTGCCCCCAAGTCCTCCTGGTGCCACACGCAGTCTTCTGCCTTCCATCTCTACTCTTATCTCACAGCTATGTCTACTTCCCGAGCTGATGTAGTAGATATCATCTCGTGATTCTACACTGCCTGTATTTAGAAGGTTCTGTTTTCAAATATGTACCGAAGCAAGTCAGGTGGGATTCGAGTAGACCCAGTAACCAGGTGTTTGTGGTCAGAGACAACTCTTATATCCACCAACAGGACCATCTCCCTGGATGCTCCTGAGGCAATTGTGACCCATTGGTCAGGTCAAGGAGAAACTTGGGAAAGGGAAACAAGAAAGATTTACCCTCTAAACTGAGCTGTCTTCTGGAACAGGAAAGGAAAGACAAACCTTTGATAAGGACATCTGTGTGCAGCATGTTAGCGTTGGCCTCTCTGCATCCTGATGACACAGTCTCACCCCAGAGGGTGGAGGCTTGGGATTAGGGAGACGTATTTTTTTGTTTGTTGGAGGGAACCTGATCCGTAAAGAAATGGTGAAAAGACTCTGGGGCTACAGGCCGAGGCCAGGAGGCTGAGTAGGTGTCATCCTTTCACGACTGCCTTTCAGGCCAAGCCTACCCTCAAAAGATGACAGCCATTTTCTAAGAAAGTAAGACTGCTGCTCATTGCATTTAAAGGCTCAAATAATGTATTCTGTCAGACAGTTCTCTGAAATGATTTTCCAAGTGACTGCATCAGAAAGTGCCTAGAAAGAATGCCTGGTACAGAAAGAGAAGGGCATTCAGAAAATGTGAGCTTTTTGAGTCAGAATTCACACGGAGATGTACCTTACCTATGGTGAGGTACTCACATTAGGTGCACAGTTCAGTGAGGTGTTGATGTACTAATGGACCCATGTAAACACATCCCTAGATCTAGGCATGGGGCGCTGCCAGCACTCCAGGACGCTCTCTCGTATCTCTTTCTCAGCAATAAGGCTCATCACCATGAAGAGCTAGTAACTATTCTGATTTCTAGACTATCTTTTTAAAATTATTATTATTTTAAAATTCGGTTTTTTAAATCTTTATATGTGTGTGCATGCATAAGAATGCAGGTGCCTATGGAGTCCAGAGGAGGGTGTCAGGTCCCCTACAGCTAGAGCTGCAGTCTGTTGTGAGCTGCCCAGCATGGGTGCTGGGAACCAAACTTAGGTCCTCCCCAAGAACAGCAAGAGCTCTTAACTGCTGAGTTATCTCCCCAGCTCCATAGATCATCAAATTCTGACCTTGAGTGTCAGATAAATGGAATCCAATGGCACAACTTATTTACTCCCTTACTGCTTCTGTTTATTACCACCCTGTTGCAGGACTCTCCCACAGTATTTCATTCTTTATCACCATGTAGTATGCCATTCTCCCAACAGTCTGTTACTGTGAAATACTTTACTCATGCACACAAGCTGAAAGCACTATATATTACAGGCACACCACCTACATTCTGTAAATAATGTTTCTTTCTCCCTGCATCTCTGCCCACTTATCCATCCCTCTCTTCAGCCATCAATCCGCCTCCCTTTCAAAGTCCATCACAGACAGTAGTCACTTCACTTCTGAACACTAAAGCAGGCAGATTGTGATTGCACTATCGACCCATACTCAAATCTTTGCCTGTGGTGGTTGTACTAGGATGCACTCTTTCCCCCAATAACTACAGCGATGAAATGTTAAATCTATTAAGAGCCAACGTTTATTGAGTCTGGACGTTGTACCAGATATTGCACTAAGTATCAAACTCATAACTATGTGTTGTCACTTGTGTTTTGAGATTCGGAAACTTAACCTCAAAGAAGTCCATTTGCCTAAGTTCATAGGGAACTTGGATCAGCCCTGGGTGATGGATGTTTTCCCAAAGCCAGACACCCCCATGGGGTTCCCCTGAATTGGGTTTCATTTGGGTCTTACTTTCCAATTCCATCTTTGCCTTTTAGTAGTTGGAGCCTTTAGGAACCTCAAAATTATCCACCAGTAACACAAAGACAATCATAAGAATGTTTAAAAAAAAAATCACTGTTGATGGGCCCTCAAGATGGCTTACTGGGGGTAACCACTTGCTGAGCAAGCCTGACAACCTGAGTTTGATTCCCAGACTCCAAGGAAGTTGTTCTTTGAACTTCATACTTGCACCATGACATGCATGTGCCTGCATTTACACACACACACACACACACACACACACACACACACACACACAGTAATAATAAATACAAAAGGATTAAATTACTGTTGATCACTGAATGGATTTTAAAATGCCTAATAAAATACCTGCCCATTCAGATTTACAGTCTGCGCTTCCCAGAAAAAGACTCTTAGGCTGTTGTCCATAGAAGAAGCCATGCCGCCTGCTCCAGTGCTGCTGCGAGATTCTGATTCTCTGTTGAGGCATCATCCTGGTCACACTGTGAAGTGATCCTAGCTAAGCAGCTCCCTCTACAAACAGAGACCCTGTTCCTGTTTCCTCCATCACTAATGTCATATCTGGAAGCTTATTGATCATTTGTTTTATCCTATTGTGGGCATAGGAGCAGTCCCTAGATGAACACCATCCGGTTTTCTCAAACAGCATGGCTGTGGTTCACACAATTGGATGAAGCAGGTGATCTAATTTGGGATCAGATGGCTGTAAAATAGAGCTGGAGGAGGGAGGAGCTGCGATTTAGTTCTGAGCCTGAGAACAGGTATGGAAAAGTTATCTGCAGGGAGATCTGCCTGCCTCATCAACTCTGGTGGATACATTGTGTGATTAGGTTGGAGAATTGAATGCTTTCTCACTTGGTTTCTTTTCTTTTCCATGAGCGAAAATACCCAGCATTATCTGCTCAACTGAGATATTAAACCCACAAAGAGAACATATTTTTCCACGTGTAATATCTCAGAAGAATCAGAAGAAAAACAGAACCAGCTGAGTTTTCTTGATGCACTGCGTTAAGAGACTGTGGCTAGAAAATACAGGCACACCCAAAGCAAATTGCTCATGGTTACGTGGAATAGAACCAAATGGAAAATGTCAAATGTTACTTCTTCCCCCCCTTTTTTTTCTCATAATGCACACTGAACCTGACATCTAAACATACTTAAATTTTACTCTATAGCCATTTCTATTTTGTTTGATAATAGTTTCATGATATTATTGATACTTCATGAGCTACCTTGTTTTGTTTGTTTTACTTATTTGTTTATTTATTTTATTTATTTATTGGGATGGGGCATGGCACATGATTTTTGTTTTTCTTTTTTGTCTTTTTCTTCATGATGTGAATACCAGGAGATCAAACTTGGGTCCTA
>NC_081420.1:92676485-92781485 GCF_949786415.1 Peromyscus eremicus | reverse complement strand
CGCTCCCAGCTCAGCTCTCCTCCCTGGCAGCAGGTCACCAACATCTCTCACTTTATCATGTCCCCTTTCCCTTAGTTCATTATGCCCTGTGATTCAGGGAAAACCTAGGGAAAAAATGGTTCTTTAGTTTAATTAATGGCGAACTTCGAACAGGCCCATTTAATAAATCTGTTCTCTGGACTTAACAAGTCTCTTTGGCTTCAAGGGCCTCCTGTCATTTTATTAGCCACGGAGTCTCCCCGACCGAATGGCTGAATAATTGACAAAAACCACAGGTAAGGATGGGGCTCCATAATTGATTCGTAAGATCTCTTCCTCCGAACCCACTGAAGAGTTAATTATTTTTCCTGCAGTTGGGACTCAGCTGTTATTTCTACTGGGATTAAACAGCTGTCGGCATTGTTAATGGCATCAGATTCGCACATTAAAATCCTTTCGCTCCCTTCCCGTGGAAAGTGGGGTGGCGGACATCTCTGCCACAGTCCCTTAGTGAAGGAGTTGAAAGTCTTAGGAAAGATAACAGCCCTTATTACAAAACCACAGACCGGAGCTCCTGTTGATGGGATCTCATAATGAGTAATTAAGCCGCTGTGCAGAAAGTCTGGCTGTCACGGTGGCGTTTGGTGCTGGCTTCCCTGGTGGAAGCGGCTGGCTGGGTAGACCAGGAAGGTGATAACGGGAAGAAAAATAGAATTCTTCTAGAAGTAGCCTCACTTTTGAACAAAACAAAACAAAACAAAACAAAACAACAACAACAACAACAACAGCAACAAAAATTGAGCCAGGAAATAATGAACAAACTTAAAAGGAACTCTTAAATGTCCTTGAAGTGTGCCGCTTTCTTCAAACAACTGGAGCACTGTGTTGATGGATGGAACATAGGAAGTGCTTTTCCTCCTCCCCTCTCCCCTCTTCTCTTTCGGTGACAGTATCCTGTAGCCCCGCTGGCCTTGAACTCCTTGTGTATCTCCAGCTCACGAATGCTGGGATTATAGGCATGAGCAACCCAGGGCTTTGTACCGTAGACAAGCACTCTGCCAACGGAGCAAAGTCTCTAGCGCTGTATCCCCTTCTGTCCCTTTCCTTCCCTTCTGTCTCGTTCCTTTCCTTCTCCTTCTTTCCCGCACAGGCTCCAGCTTCTGCAGATTCGTAGGAAAGGAGGGGTTCCTCAGAAGCTGGCTCCACTAGGATGTGTAGCCTCATTTTCCAGAACCAGATTGAGGATGATGCAGTGACCCCCTAGTGGGTAAAATCATAAGCCAAGATACACTCTCCCCTCTCCATATATGTTTAAATAAAACCATGTGATACACAGGGGATTCATGAACAGTTTGCTTTGGTTTTTATTTAGAGCAAGCGTAGATATTACTGAAATTTAGGGACTGTGGTGAGATGATGGACCGGCCCAAAGAGTGGGGCACAGTGTTCTGTGGGTAGATAATATGATGTGTAAGCTACCACATGATCAGACCCCCAGACCCCCACTTGAGCTACAATATGGCATTCTAAGCTCTTCCCTCTTCAGGATGGGGTGTTTGGGTTGGAAGATTCTGAGGCTGGAAGCAGAGACAAATTACTACCCTGACATCTCTTTCATCCAAGGCCCCGAGAGGCTGTGAAACACACATCAGATTCCACCAGTGACTCACTGAAATCCACGAGGCCCCTCTGGACACACAGAGATGGTCAGGTTTGTGGAATGGGCACTCAAAGCCTTTCCATTTTCTGGAGAGACCTTTACTAAGTGTGATCAGACCTCTAACTGTGGCATCATTGGACCGCTACCTCTGTGGTTCCATGGTCCTACTCTAGACTAACTCTGATGGGCATGGCAAGTGGTTCAGGGGGTAAGAGTGCTTGCTTTGCAAGCATGAGGCTGTGAGTTGGGATTCCCAGCATCCATTTCGAAGCCAGATAAGGCTACTGAGCTGAGAGGGCAGAGGGAGGATGACCTCTGGGACCCACTGGCCTTCCAGTCCAGTGGAAAAAGTGAGGAACATTTCTATTTTTCAGATTCAGTGAGAGCATCAGTCTCAAGGGATAAAACAGAGTGACAGAGAGGACACCTGACTTCCCCCTGTCTTCTTGCATGCCTGTTCATGGGCATTCACACCACCCCACACACATATGCACAAGCTTGCATCGTGTGCGCATGCACACACACACACATACACACACACACACACACACACACACACACACACACACACACACACTGCACCCACTGAAAACCCAATGGTTTTGAACTTCCTAACAGTGAATGCTCTGCAAACATGTATAACCCTGACCACGGGTGCTCAAATGGAGCCTGTTTTGTTTCCCTCCACCCACCCTCAGAGGACATTTAGCAATGGCAGGAGACATTGTGGGTGGTCAAAGCTCTGGAATGGAGCAAGGGGACTGGGGTGCTCAGGGCATCCAGGGCACGTCCTATAGTACACAGAACGATTTCTCTCAACAAAGGATCAGGCCCATCGGGGGATGCTCTGATGAAGGACCTCTGACATGGAGGGTTCCCCAAACTCTCATTGTCTGTTGCCTCCCATTCCCAGGAGCCTTCTACACATGATTCCCTTACTTCTGCCACACAGGAAATCAGAATGCTACAGGGATTTCTGGCATCTCTTCTCTTTATGCGCTAGCTTCATGTCTGTGCTTTATAAATTATAGGAGTACAGTTGTTTGTCCACACATCCTAAAAGCCAGTGTTGATAGCTCTAGAAGTGGAATGCCTAGCTCAAACAAAGGCTTTGTATGCAGGCAGCATGGAGCCAACTGAGCTTCTGAGCTAGGGGATATAGTGCTGGACTTCTGCCATAAAGCTATCTGGCAGCCATGGGAGGGAATAGACAAGATGGGTGGCCCCTCAGGCCCAGCAGGACCTTGGTCTAAGGACTCAATCTTCTCTTCCAACTTTGCCAGCTGCCAACCTTCTGCCGTCACTGGCACCCCCCTGCCCATTAGCCCACAGTGCTTAGAAATTTTATGAAGACTCTTAATGAGGATGCCACAACCTTCCCACAGTAGATTTGTTTAGTGCCCCTCCTCAGGTTCTGTAACATCAAAAACTGTATTATTCCATTTGTGTGGACTTAACATCACCTCTTCATTGTACACCTTTGCATGCCCCCCCCCTTCTTGGCACAGTATAGACAACAGTTATTTCTTGGTTGAAGGAGTGGACCCATGAGCGGATGACTGCACGGATGAGTGAATACAGGCTTTTGTCCTTGCAAAACTCTGTGTGCCCTTTAATCTCAGCAGCATCTGTGAAACACACCTACCTCTTTCTGTTCTTCATTTTCAAGTAGTTTTGAAATGAGAACCAAAGCGGCAACTTTTGCTCTTGGTACCCCGGGTCCTCACCCACTCCTAGCATTCAGGTTGTGCGGTCAGAATCTCAGATCCGGAGCATGTGACATGTGTGGGTCTGTGACTAATGGAGCCACCCAGCATACTCTGGTAGAGCCTGAGAGGACAACTGAGTAAGTCATTTCTGAAGGAACCCAGGAAGCAGGGCAGGAGAGTCATGGTGTGGAAGAGAAGCACAAACTTGGCCATTGCAGTTCCATCCGGGTCTCCTTCATGGAGCTTCAACCCGGAAGCAGCCTGGCTACCCATTTCCAAGCTTTAAGATCTGTACCAGAGAGGAGAAGATGGGCCCTTGGATTAATGTGACACCAAAACCAAATAACAGAAAAAAAAATACCCAAGCTTAACAGATAATACTTGGTCTTGCCTATACTAGATCTTTCTACCAGAACTGCTATTTCAAATGCCACCTCCACCCCCACCCCCCACCCCTCCCACCCCATGGGACCAGTCTCACTGGGCCTCCTTCATGCTTGGTTTAAATGGAAAGTGAAGAACATCAGCTTGGCTGAATCATCTAAGATGTGTGGTCGCTTCCATCCCTGCCCAGGACCTCTGTACAACCAACAATGAAGGGCTTCGCTAACACCTCTCCTCCTTTTCTGTTTACTCTATTGTTTTGTATCTAGCGTGTCAGCTCATTGGAGAAATGTCATCTGACCAGAGACAGTCAGCTGTCACCTAAGACTCGTGCTCTTGTCAAGGGCCCTATCTGTGCTGCCTCTATGCAGTTCTAAGAAGCTGCTCTGTCTCCTTTAGTCCGAAAAGTGTTGACTCTGTTCCCTTTGCAGGTCTTCGAGTCTAGTATTTGTTTGAAACTCCCTTCCTCCCCCAACAAGATATACTCTAACCCAGGAGTTCAAGAAGTAGAGATCTGGAGGAAGAGGAGGGCATCGGAGAGAGAGAACGGGGCAGGCTCTGAAATCTCTGTGACCTCTCTTGGAGAAGCAGACACCCTTGCAGGGTCCTGTGAAGACCCTGGATTTCTCCAGATGGCGTCGATTTGCCTGGTTAGTTATGACCTCAGAACGCCTTGGGGCTCGCTTATTTCTGCCCCAGCCCCAAGCCAAGCAAAAGGCAGAGTGTGGGTAGAGATCAGCTCCAGAAGCCTGCCCCTCACTCTGGTTCTCCCATATGTTTGCTCTAGAGCCTTGCTCCATTCCCGTTCTTGGAGCAGCTTCCCTTGTGCCTTCTAATGCGGATACCCTGAAAAGGAGGTGCAGAGTGCTGATCCTCTGCTTTGTTCTCTAAGCGTGGTGTCTCCTTGCTTTAAAAAAAAAAAAAAAAAAGTGCTTGTCATTGTGGAGCATATGAAGGACAAAGGAGAAAACAGACAGAAGTGAAACAAACTATTCACATTCCCAGGAGCGCCCTTTGTGTGGAATTCATTTGTTTATTTATTTCTAGTCTTGTTCTTTTCCTGTCGTATTAGTTGGGCATTGGTTTGCTTCGAAGTAAAAACTACCATTACTAGCATACCACCGTCAATGACAAGATAAGAACAGTTGTCTGTTCCAGGGCAGGTGGCTGGGGACACTCTCTTTTGAGTTACTTGGATGCTAAGGCCCTATATTAGACAAGGGGTCTCTGCCAGCTTTTGCACAGAACTGTGTTAGGGTCAGGGCAGAGAATTTTTTCCTCCTTAAATCAGTTGGAGTTGGCTGCCTGTGAAGTCGTACACAGGTCTTCCTAGCCTGGAAGGGAGAAACTGACAGGAAAAACTTTTGACAAAAAACAAAACAAACAAACAAAAACCTCTCAAAGGCTTTGAACAGTACCCTCTCTAAGAGTGTGTGCCATCACAAAGAACCTTTGGGGAACTCTATTGGTCTGGGATTTCCTTTCTTATCTTGGGAAGTTGCACTAACTTTCCCGACTGGAAAATAGAATTGCATTCCAAACAGGGTTGCCACCTGGAGGAGGTACTGTGGGGTAATTCCTGATTTCCTGATCCTCATCCCAAATGTACACAGGACCATAGTATCCCTCATACTTCCAGCCCTCCAGTTCTAAACCTTTATTGTGTGCTAGGTCACATTAGCTCCATTTTAGATGGAGACGCCGAGGCCATGTGTCACTGTGGCTGATATCCTTTACAGTTTTAATTTCTTTATTCCTGGTGAACTCTTTCACTGCTGAGTTTTACCCCAGCAATATCCCTAGAATGGTTTCAGTTCTCTTTGTCATGGGGCTATTTTTTGGTGTTAGTCCACAGTACCTTCTAGACCTTGGAATCCTCATTAACCCTCTTCCGGTGTCTTGGTGTTGAGATGAGTCCCAACTGTGGGGTCACTGCGTTACAGAGCTTTGCTGACATCTAAAATATATGTGGGTCGTCGTGGTAACCTGGCTGTGTCCGCACTGGAGGGCTCCATCCTCAATAACCTCCAACCCTACTAATGTCTAACAAGCCACCTTCGATGGCTTCTTTCTTATCTTAACTCTCTCATTAGGATGTTTCTGATCTTGTTAATGCCTGCATCCACTGTCTTAGGCTCTCTACATGGATATTTGAAAATACAAAGAGAAAACAATATGCCAACAGAGGTCTTGAGTGCACAGTCACAGTCAAGGGAATCAGTGACAAAGCAGGCTGCTGGCTGTGCAGCACCTACCATGGCCCAGATGATTTCCCGGCTGAGTGTCATGTAAATCTGCAGCAATGTCCTTTTCATAGATAAAACGTGGCTCCTCTCCTATGGGGGAAGAGATCATTTTTTTAGGGGACATGTGAAGATGGGCTGATGAAGAAGCCCTTTCTGTATCCACTCTGCCAGGTGCCATCCAAAGGAAAAAAGAGAACCCCCGCTTAAACATTCTGAGGATTTGGTTACCACAGGGCCTGTTCTGCTAGGGAGACCCCCAAAGTGTTACCAAGGAAAAAGGGAAAGTGTGGCTACTGAAAGGAAGGGGGAAGAATGGAAGAGCCAGACGATGGGAAAAGTGCCATGAACTGCTGTCTTTGGGGCATATCTTGGCTGTTGCACTCATGAACTCAGAGCATCTGTGGTTACCCAGAACAATCCAACAAGATCAGTCAGCATCCTAACAGGCAGCATTGATTGGACTGAGTAGATTAGGATAGGAGGGGATGGCCAGAAAGGGGGTAGAAGGACATGCTGAGGTACCTTAATATTGTATTTAAAAACTTAGTGTGTGTTGCCAGGGACATAGGAGCACTGGAGGGCTCCATCCTCAATAACCTCCAACCCTACTAATGTCTAACAAGTTACCAGCAAAAGGACATTTAGGACCCCAGTGTTTTGTTTGACTGGCCGGGTCTCTTTCAACAGCTCTTAGTGAAGCAGCTGGGCTTGCACTGTGCTTAAAACACTCTCTGAAAGATCTGTTCCATGTAAATCACACTAGGGATGGGCTGAACTCTGGGGTATTTGAATTCCTTCTCCTTCATTGCTCAAGGAAGGGGAGAAATAAAAAAAAAAAAAAAACAAACTAGTGCATCGAATGAGAAATAGGATATATTTGCATTCCTTCCGAGTGTGTTTGCAAAATACAGACAGGCAAGTTTGAATCACTCTGACTTTGAAAGTGTGATTTTGAGCAATTATCTAGGGGGAAAAAACACCTCCTCCTCACTAAATAGGTCTGTCAAGAAGAGTCATATAATACAGCACACCAGCGCCCAAACACACACGTGCACTGGTAAGCTGGCCCCAGCCAATTAAGTAGCAAAATGTCGGCTTGCATCCCAGCCCCTCCTGATCCACAGACAGATTTGTGTAAGTTCATTTTCATAGCAGCGTGTATGTATCCTTAGACTTTAACTGACAGATTCCCACAGTGAAGAGAATGGGGAGTTCTCAATTACATGGTTAGCTAGGCACTGTGGATGTATGCTCCGTGGCTTCTTGACAGAACCAAGGCAGAGAGGGAGGCAAGGACTAATATCTCTGGTGCAGAAAGACTGTTAATATTTTAGACCAAGCTCCTCAGATATGTATGTTTGTTTAGTCACAAGTAGGAGTGCTTTTGAATCCAAACCCTAAAGAAGTTTGCATTCACAAATAGTGGTTTCCAGCGTATTCTCTTCCGAGATATATATATATATATATATTGTGTCCCTCAAATGAATACCAGGTCCTGAGCGTCTCTTTCTCTGTCCTGTGTTGGCTAAATTAGTTTAATCAGATTTCAGGTTCTCTGTGGTGATACTGTGAACAGTGCTATTTGTGAACAGCCCAAACTAATAAAATGAGCCTGAGCAGATTTCTTGTAAAACCATTTGTAATTGGAGAAGTAGTGAGTGGAGCTATGGGTTCTCTTTTGGAGGCCGCATAAATATTCCTTTGTTTTTCTTTGTGAAATATTTATTGTTGCTGTCTTTCACTTGCACACGACATTGATGTGGACTTTCCTTCTGTTATGGACTGACAGAGGCTTCCTAGAATCTCTTTTTCTATGGGTGTATCAAGCTCTACCACTAAGAATTCCTTCACAAATCACAGAATCAGAAAGAGCCAAGGGTTAGACCTCACATACCCAAACCATTGACCCCTTTCATTACTGGGAAGTCTTTGGCTGGAGGTTGGTAGTGGATCCAGGGACAACTAACAAGCTGGAAAGGAAGGAAAGCCTGGAACCAGGGTTTCTCGCTTCTGGCTTTAGCTTCCTTCCATGGTACCTTTCCTAAGTTGCATCAATTCTTCTTTGTTAGGGTGACCATCCCAGGAAGTGTATGGTACTGTGTGTTTATCAGTTAGGGCTGAATGAGTATCATGTGCGTTCCTTCTCAGCATAGAAAAGACCATGAGATTACAATCGGAGAAGGTAGTGGTTTAGGGTCGGTCAGGCAAGCTGGGATCTCAGGATGTCTCTGTGACTCAGAGAACAGCTTGTTTTGAGCTTTGCATGATCACACTACTAAACTGTAGGTGGAGCTGGCCTAGATCATGGTGTAGACCAGATCTCCCTTTGGTCAGGGATAACGCCTCTGACTTTGAGATTTTTCTCTTGTTTTGGGTGACATTGTCTTATCAAATATGGAAAGGCAAAATTGGTAAAGTATCCCTACTCTTCCTGTTCCTACTCCCCTTCTTCCTCCTCTCCCTCCCCCCTCTTCCTCTCCCTCCTCCTTGTCTTTCTCCCTTCTTCCTCTCTCCCCCTCCTCTTTTTCCCTGTCTTCTTCTTCCTCCTCTTCCTGTCCCTGTCCCTCTCCCTCTGCCTCTTCCTTTTTTCAGATAGGGTTGGTCCCAAACCCACTGTTCCCCAGCCTCAGCCTCCTGAGCACTGATTGCAGGGGTACATCACCATACCTGGCTCTAAGCTTTTAGAGAGTGATCTGCTAATGTTTTAGAGAACTATCTGTTGCCTTTTGTTTCTAAGTCTGGTGTGGTCACATGACACCTGCTCTTGATCCACACTTGCCAAAATCACTGTATGGCTTGGACTTCACCAGCAATCAAAACTCTGTCTGAGCCCTACTTCACCCCACACCAAGAGCCCTCTGCGTCAGGGATCTGTTTTATTTTATTTATTTTAGTTTTTCGAGACAGGGTTTCTCTGTGTAGCTTTGTGCCTTTCCTGGAACTCGCTTTTTAGACCAGGCTGGCCTCGAACTCACAGAGATCCACCTGCCTCTGCCTCCCAAGTGCTGGGATTAAAGGTGTGCGCCGCCGCCGCCGCTGCCGCCGCCGCCGCCGCCGCCGCCACCACCACCACCACCACCCAACAGGGATCTGTTTTAAATGTTTTAAAAATAAAGAGCCAGGTAGTTAATACTGGCATATTTCATTATATGATCTCCATTACAATTGCTCAGCTTGCCTATTATAATACAAAAGATGCTGCAACAATATGTCAATGAATGAATGTGGCATGTGTTGATAAAACTTTATGAAAACAGACAGCAGACTGAGCACTGCAGCTTTGTTCCTTAACATCTGCCCTGTGTGAGAATCCTAGGCAGAGAATCAATGACATTGTTTGTTTCTCCTCAGCCAAATCAGTGTTTCTGTCTTGCTTGGTGTTTGTTTGCCTTGGAGTTTTGTTTTGTTTTGAGACAAGATCTCACTGTTTTGCCGTGGTTGGTCTGGAACTCTCTACAGGCCAATGTCAGCCTTGAACTTGTGTTGATCCTCCTGTCATTTGCCTTCTGAGCTCTGGTTTACAGGCTTGTGCCCCTACACCCATCTTGTCTTCACTGGTTTACTTAACATCGCACAAAACAACCCTTTGGGGATCTTTAAACAAAGACGATGTGCAGATCTCGTCCATCTTTCATCTCTTCCCTTCCTTGGAAGGGATCAGGTGTTGCTGGCCCAGCCTCTCTGATTTCTGCAGTCATGTCTGAGGATCAGTCCCTGGCATTTGGAGGACTGAGTATGTGCTGAGTATGGAAGGGAAAGAGAAAGGTAAGGAAAAGAGGTCACGGGGGATGGGGAAGGGAACAATTCTTACTTTTTACTGGTGGCTCATTAGGGTTCCAATAGTGAAATTTGTTTGACATTATAAGAAGATACTGGCTGACATTTGATTGAAAAAAAAAAAAAAACAGCCCTAGCTCAGGTCCAGGGGTCACTGAGTCTCTGACCCCCCCTCCCCATCACCATTTCTCAGGAGCCATGCTCTGGTGTCCAGGTTTCAGACTTTGTGACTATTTTAGCAGCAACCACAGCTGCAACAGAGGCTGCCTGACATCTGCATGTGATCCCTCCCAGGGCTAAATTCTGGAGAGACCTCCATTTCCTCAAGGTTTTAATGGGCACAAATGCAAACCCTCTCTCCTGTCACTCTGTCACGGCCCATTATGTCAGGAAAGAGGACACAGTCGAGCCTCTAAGTCTGTGTCACCGGCACACAGGGCGCTGTGTAGCGTTGTCTCAGATGTGGCTTGTCAACAACCACAAGGCTAATAACCATGTCGGGGCCCCGTGCCACTAATCATCTGACCTCAGAGCCGGTCCAGATCTCCCCTTGCCAGGAGTAGACTGAGATCAGAACAGGAGCCTCTGAGTTCCCAGGAACCTCCCTTCAGAATGCTGACCACTCTCTCCAGCTGGAGTGCAGAAGTTACAGCCAGTGCCAGAGTTCCAACTGACTGCCTCGTCCTGTTCAATCAACCAGGATCTCTTAGAGGAGACAAAGACCTTGACTGGACCAGGAATGTGATGCTGTGGCAAAGGGTCATGGCTCAGAGCCCACAATGCATCACGCTGACCTCCAATTCTCCTTGCCGAGTGAATTTGCAAGACATCCCAGGGTCACAAGGATATGTAACGCAGGTTTGTTCTACATCGCATGGGAACATGGGCACAGGAGGAGGGGGGATGTCACGATCAGCTGGGGCAGGCTCAGGGACAGGAGCCCCACCTCCCTCCTCCTCCTGGCTCTGTCAGCATTTCCCTAAGTGAGATGAGTCAAATGTTGATATTTTTACATATGCGAGACACTTGCAATTTTCAACATGGGGTGGTAGAGAAACTTATTGAAACTAGTTAATCAGTTTTACAAGAAGCCATAGGCAGAGGGGTTTGGAGGACTGCAGTTCTGAAAGTCACCAGGAGTACACATCCCTGACATCTAGTCCCAGAAAGGCACATCTCTGGTGTATTGTCTGTGTACCACAAGAACAATTAGCAGACATAATCTGGCAGCTCTTTTTAGACTCCAGGCCCATGATCCCCTAAATAAGTTGGGGCTGTGCTGATTTTACCATTTTGGAGGTTTTCTGTCATGGTTTTGTGTAGGTGACTTCTAAACTGTGAGTCAACTACGAACATGACTCCAGACACCTCATTAATATGGGGTCCTGAGAGGTCAAGGTTGGGGTACATGCTGAAAGCCCCACACTGTCGCTTTCTGTCATTACATTTTTTTTTTTTTTTTTTGCTTTTCAAGACAGAGTTTCTCTGTGTAGCTTTGCGCCTTTCCTGGAACTCGCTTTGGAGACCAGGCTGGCCTCGAACTCACAGAGATCCGCCTGGCTCTGCCTCCCGAGTGCTGGGATTAAAGGCGTGCGCCACCACCGCCCGGCCTGTCATTACATATTTTAAGGCACCACTCTGTCATGTGTGTTTATGTATGGATGAGTGTATGTGTACATGTATACATATGTGTGTGGAGGCCAGAGGTCAATGTTGGGCATCTTCCTCAATTAATTACTTTTCACTTTATGTTTTGAGACGGAGTGTCATAGAATCTGGAGCTAGGCCAGGGCCCAAGCCAACCCCAGTGATCCTCCTGCCGCTGCCTCCCAACACCGAGGTTGCAGGCCTGTGTGGCCATCCCTAGCCGTTTTACACGGGTTGTGGGGATTCACAGCCAGGTTCTCATGCATACACAGCAGATGCTCTTACCCACTGGGCTGTCTTTCCAGCCCCAAAGATGCTATAATTTATAAGAAGTTGGAGAGAGGGCTCACTTGGTAAAACGTCTGCTGTGCAAGCGTGAAGACATGACTTCAGATCTCCAGACCCCATGTGAAAAGCTGGGCTCAGTGGCAGGCATCTTAACCCTAGTGCCGCTGGGCAGGAAAAGGCACAAGGATCTTTGTGGATTGCTCAGCAGCCAGTCTACCCAAGTCAGTGAGCTCCAGGTTCATGAGAGACTTTGTTTCACACACTATATTGGAGAGTACTTGAAGAAGACACCCAGCACCACACACACACACACACACACACACACACACACACACACACACACACACGTACCTTTTTAAGTGAAGTCACATTATTTCTGTATGGTCACTCTGGAGCCCTTGCCTCTAACTTTGCTTGCTCAAGCATATTTGGAAAGTGTTGAGATAAATGGGTTATAACATCGAAAGCGCCTCCATTTTTAAATCCCTTGTTTTACTGAAAGTTAGACTGTCCTATAAAACATGTGGGCTGGGGACAATTGAAAAAGACTTCTTCAAGGACTTTTTCATGTGGTCCCTCATGTTTCATGATGTCTTTTTTTTTTTAATTTTTTTTTTTTGCCTTGACACTGCATAAGTCTTTAGTTCTGGGTCCGACTCTGCTCAACCAGAGGCAAAGGAAAGCGAATTCATTTTGTGTTAGTGAGCGACTTGCTGTGTGTCAGCCCAGACTCTGCTATTCCTTTCCTCTCAGGCTGTTGGGATCATCCAACTTTTTACAAATGTACTTTCCAAAACTTTCCAGCAGGATTTTCCCTTGTTTAAACAGTGCGTGCAGCACCGTGGGGGTCTGATGCTTGGAGCAAGGTGACAGTGAGGCCAGAAGCTAAATCCTGCCTCTCCTCATCTCCCTCTGTGGTAGTTCCAGCAGGCAAGAGGCTGCACATAGGGATTTCAGCACACTTTAATAATGAAGAGAATATTTGTGAAGGTCAAGGTAGGGTGTAGAGAAACCATAAATTCAAAAGGAAGTGAATTTTCCAGGCAAATGATCGGGTGCCTGTCACCATCCTGAACAATCTGTATCAGGTTCTTCAGGAAGTTGAGGGCTTTTAGCCAGTGGAAGCCACCAGGGGCCTGCAGTTTTTGGTTGAGGACTTAAATTTACTTTCCTTAGTACTCTCTCACCAGAATGTTCCATGGGGGAATAAACAGCCCTCACTAACTGCCACCACAGTTGAGAGGTAGTCATCAATGCCGTTGTTCCTATTGGTTAGCTTTCTTGGGCATGGAGCAGGTTACCCAAGAATGAAGAGGAGATGGTTAGGGAGATGTTATATTCCAACATAGCCATTGGGAGGTAAGTTTCTTCCCAAAGAGAGAGGCCTCTCACAGTCTGTGACCTGCTCCTTGCCTGTCACTGTCCTTCCCCATCACAGGAGCAGACTGCTGATAGGAGGGTACCAATTTTTCATTGTCTCAAAGGGACTGGGCAAGGCAGATGCCCTGTTTCTTTCCAGCTGTGGCAAAATGACTTTATTTTGAATCAGAAACAAGCCCTGAGGTCTCCCCAGTGCTAAGAAGACTTGAATCTTCACAGAGAGAAGGGGGCAGGAAGCAATTGCAGGGACTTCAGTGACTCTGCTACCCACTCAACCTGAAGAACTAACAGTAATCTTTAGGGAACCTGTTAGCAGCATTATCAGCATGCTTGAGCTTCGGTAGATACTAGACCCTCCTTTTATTTCTCCCACTTTGGTAACGAATGAGGAGTAGTGTCGCTCTTGCACAGTGCTGGCCATCCTTCTCCTTTCAGTGTCTCAAAGGATTCTAGTTAAACCTGAAGGTACTGTTTTTAGTTGGCTGAGTTCAGTCTTAAGCCAGATACTTCATGCTCCATATATGTCCACCATGGTCTCCTCCACTTCCTTGGATCCCTGAAATAGAGTGACCCCCGGTGCTATTGGGAAACCCTGTACCACCCAGCCACATCAGCCTAACAGTGATCACTGGGCCACCTGCCCTCCCCTGTTCCCTGTCTGGGTCTCCTTGCCCACAGTATAGTGGCTCCTTTCTCGGGCAAGTGTCCGGGGTGAGGGCAGTGTGTTTAACTCTCGTGGAGAAATTGAAATGAGAAATTAAGAGAAAGATCAGTAGTTAGGGACAAACACTGAAACTGAGAAGTCTTAGAGCTGGGATTTAGGCAGTTATTTTGGACTCTGTTCAAGGAATTGGGAGGGACAGAAACCACCTGCAAACAGGAAGCTGCCCAGAAGGGAGGAGAATAATGCGGCAGGTGTGAGGAGAAGTCGAGATATTGAGAGGGAAGGTCGCTCAGACCAAGTGCCTCCGTCCTCCAGTCTCTTCCTCCCACGGAGCCTCACTGCACTTCGATTCCCAGCCATGGGTCCCATGGCACCTCTGGACAACGCAGTTCTGGGCACACAGTCAAGGTCTAGCTTCAGTGGGTTTCTAGAATCCTGAGACACTAAAGGTCCACAGCTGTGTTATTACAGACTCAGTGGCTTGCATTTTATCAACACAAAAACGGCACATCACACTGACAGCAGCTCTTTGTTGACACTGGGGAGCCCCCAGAGCCCCAGGGGAATTCTGTCACCACCCAAGTTGTAGAACAGTTTAGTGAGTGAGCGGGTAGAATGCAGCAGAATGAAGTGAAAAAAAAAACATACAAAGAAAAATAAGAGAGTGAGGGAAGGGAAGAGATGGGAAAGAAGGAAGAAAGGGAGAGAGAAAGAGAAATGAAGGACCACTCGGTGGCACATCTTCAGGACTCCTCTACTGTCTCAATGTGTCTCTGCTGCAGGCTTTCTGACTTTTCTCCCCATGCTCACTTGGCATCTATTAAACAAACAGAAATGACAGCCGATGAACACAATGTGAGCAACTTTCCCTCAAGAGAAGGAGGCGCCAAGCCAAGTAAGAGGAACACGTCTCCAGAGCGAGCTTGTCTCTAGACCAACACCCCAGGAAGGGCAGCATGTTCAGATCTTGGTTATTTCATTTGATTTTTAAACTGCCTTTGGAAAGAGAAGGGTGCTCTGGGGACAGGCAAAACCATGGCAGCCCTCAGCTGGCTTCCCAAAGAGTCTCAAGACACTGTGAGGGAAAAGTGAAGGGAAGTGAAGGGGCCGAAGCAGTGGTAGTGATTCAGCCCTGGGAGGCAAAGTCAGAGAGAAAGTTAGAGGAATCCTAGCCACTGTCTAAGCAAGGTCTCCGGTTGGTTTCCGGTCCTCCGCTTGTGGAGTGGATGGATGTGGATTGTAGAGTCTGTGTGGAATCTGGAATCCTCCACCTACCCTGTTCTGCTACCTCTCAGAGTCTCCTCCTTTGTAAAATGTAAAGTGTGGGTCAACACCCCTGGGTGGTGAGCAGAAAGTCCAACAAGATGGAGATGGAGAGCTCGGCCTCCTCCAGAGGGCTGGACTCACGACCTCATCCGTGTGAGCACTCGGCAGACCTCAGCGGCCGTGGCCATGTGTCTGTCTTCCTGTCGTCACCCACTTCAGGTTCATGTTCGTACGGGGCCCCACCGACTTTCCCTCGTTCTCACCTAGTAACATTCCTGTCAGTACTTCTCAGTGGGTGCTTGAGAGTGTGTGTGTGTGTGTGTGTGTGTGTGTGTGTGTGTGTGTGTGTGTATAGTATAGTATAGTGTAGTGTAAACCATCACTTCTCATTGCAGTGATAGTACCCTACAAAAGCAACTTAAGGAATGGACGATTTATTTTGTCTCACGGGTTAAGTGTGCACTCCATTAGTGGTGAGAAAGCCGCAGTGGCAGGAAGAGACAGCAGAGCCATGAAGACGGGCTCTTAGCTTGCTTTCTCCTTTTAGTTCTGAGCCAGGATCCCCAGCCCATGGAGTGGCGTTACCCTCTGCTACTGGCTGAGTCTAGACCTGGGCTGATAATATTAATATTAACAGCCTACTGACCTCGGGGGATTTTTCTTTCTCTACTGACCTCCTAGAGCCTTCCTTCTGAATTCAGGCCTGAATTCATCCCTGAAACTCAAGTATCTTGTGCATGTTAGACATTGAAGATTCAGCAGTAAAATGGACCACCTATCATTGAGACCTCCACAGCGAACACACAGCCTGTGTGAATGTTGGCCCCAAACTTGGAAGATTCTGGTATGCTTGTCTTTGCATACCTTTGCTCTCTCCATTTTTCTGCAAGGCCAGCTCCCTCATCTGTACAGTGTTCTTTGAGGTGACAGCAGCCCACCACATCCCCCCTGGTTTCCAGTTTTAGGGTCTTTGTGCAAGGCTGAAGCTTTTCTTTGCACCTTGCTGGCAAATTATCATCTCCTTGTTATTCTTGTCCTTGCCCTACTTCTCAGAAGACCTCCTCTCTGAAAGTGAAGGGCGAGCTCTCCACCCCCAGCCCTGCCAAGCTAGTGCTCAAGAGGGGTTGATTCCACAGTGTACACTTGTGTTGGCTGCTGTATATACCTTTGTGAGTCTTGCTACTCTGCATTTTCAGCATTTCTAGAAGTTCTGATTCCTAGCCCTAGACTGTGCTTCACCATCCCACGGAACTTTGAGCAAAGACTTTCCTCCATCTGGGAGGGAGATGCTCTTGAACTTTAAAGCATCTGGAAGACCATCGGATGAAGGGTGCCGGAAGCAAGGAGTGCATGAGTAGCTGGCTTGAGGAGAGAGACCAACCCTAAGGATTTATAGAGCAGAGAAAACTTAAAGACTGCATACTCCTGTAGCCTTCTGCCATTGTCCATACAGTTCATCAGTCAGAGCACCACATAGAACCCAACACACTTGAACCTCCATCCATCCCTGCATCCCTGTCCACATACACAGCCTAAAGCAATGTATACTTGGGAACTGTGTGTGTGTGTGTGTGTGTGTGTGTGTGTGTGTGTGTGTGTGTTAGAGGGTGGCCAGTCAGAACAAGTTTGGCTCCAGTGAGCTCATTTGTGTGTGCATGTGTGTGTGGTGATGATATATGTGTGAGTGTGTGTGTGTGGGTGAGGATATGTATGTGTGCGTGGTGAGGTGAGTATATGTGTGTTAGTATCTGTGGTGGGGGCTGAGGATATGTATGTGAGTGGGTAGGTGCATTTAATTTCCCTCTGTCAGAAGGAAAGATTTAATTACCGCTGGCTCACCACCCCTTCCCATCCTTCCGTCCTAATCCCCGGATGGAAGTGGGTCCATGGTAGCCTGAAAGCTAACTGAAGGTTGGCTCAGCAGAAAGATGGTCTCATAAATACTAGCAGGAAGGTGGCAAGATGGAGCAGCCTGCCAGGGCTCTCTCTCCCTGAGGGAAGCATCTGCCGCACCCTCCTTGAGCTACAGAAATAGCCCTGGGCATGGCTGGATGCTACATTGGCTTTCTCTCCAAACCTTATAAGTAGGCAATCAGGATTTAACGACCCACAAATTTCCAATTTTTTAGTTTATAAAAAATATATGCATATAATTTTTACTTCAGTTAGAGGCTCATCTTTTAAAAAAAAAATAAAAATGATGCCATGATTCCCCACCCCTTCGCTTTCCGATGAGGAAAACCAGACGATTTATGCTGCGTTTTAGGCTTTTTTTTTTCATATATAATTTTTCATATAAATGCACATTTTCCCCTTCTTTCGGGGCGGAAATTTAACTTTTGTGGAAATGTGATGTGTGTTTAAATTACCAATTTCATAGGCAATATGTCTGATAATTGCGTAGAGATACCGAGTTAACTTGTAGCAATGAGTTTACGTGACAAAAGGACATCAGTTTGTTTGCAGTAAGCAGAGGATAAGGGAGGCGGAAACTTTACTATTTGGGGAGGTGTGGGGTGGGGGTGGGGGGGCGGGCGGGTTGGGGAAGGGAGGCCATGAAATTGCTTTTTATAATTAAAAAGGGAATCTCGGATGTTTTATATCTTGAATATTTACAATAAAACCTTTAAGTGCTTGTCAAGAGGGTAATGTGTCATTAACTGGGGACTCTGCCGCACCTCTCCTCTTGGACATGACAGTGCCGTAGGATAAGAGAAGAGTAATTATAGTTCGGCCATGCTGCCAGGTGTGATAAATGACTAATCAGCAGGCGGGAACCGTGGTTCTCAAAGGAGGACTATTCCAGTGTTATCAGCTGCAGGCCTGGGTGTACAGGCCCTCGAACAGGGATGGGGACAGGACCTTGCTCCCTGCTCGCCTTGGCACTCGGCTCCTGAGTGAGCCTGCGCTGCTTAGTTTTGTCACTGGTGGCTTTGTGTGGCTGCCACCGGTGGGAAAAGAAACACACAGCCGCTCCAGCAATCTGCCTCCTGTTAATATTTATGTAACAAGCTCGCCAGCGTGGCTCAAGGTGGCTTTGCCCATGGGTGGGGATGGCTTTGATGGCAGAAGAACCCGAGAGCAGCCCAAAGTCCATCACGGAGCCAGCTGGCCTCTTGTGTTCCTCTCATGTGCAAGGGACACAGACATTATTGAAGTTGTAGTTAACCGCTTCTCACGTGGGCACAGTAAAGCATTGTTCCCCGAGTAAGCTGGCAGCTCGGCCCTGTCTCTGTAAACATGGGGGTGCCACTATGGTGCCCTCTAGACATTTGTCCTAAAATTCTTCAACTCTGCTTCAAGCCGGAGCCCCATTTAGGATTTGATTTATTTACTTATTATGATCGGGAATTATTTCCTAATAACGTAGGGTAAAGCAGGGGATGGGGATTCCTCAGTGCCCTTTCAGGCAAGCTGCGCTACAATCGTTTCTTCCTCTTAGTCTCTACAACCATTTCTCCCTCTCAGTCTCTTGTTTTTCCCTCCCAGCGAACTGAAAGGTGGCCCTGGAGTGGCAACCCCATTCAAAAAAAAACCGTTAAGAAACACATCAGGAAACAGACATCTGAATTTGGGGAGGTGCCTCTCCCGAGAAGGGGGACATAATCTTCTTCTTCTTCTTCTCCTTTTTTTTTTTTTTTTTTTTTAAGACACTAGGACAGCACTTTTAATGCAAAGGTTGTTTTTTTTTATAAAGCTTACATTTTTATCGGTTGACATATTTTAACCGGGAGCCCTGACTGAAGTCACAAAAATTACGACTCCGGCACCTAGCTACTTATCTGACAAACGCAATGCCAATGCTCTTGCTCCTATCACTGAGATCAGATTTCAGAAAGAAAAAAAAAAATGAATGCACAGAGTGAGGCGTTGCTTTGTGTGCAGATAACCTTGCAGGCGCGAACTCCCAAACCAGAATAAAAAGAACCCTCCATGAAATAATGGGCCGGGAAGCCCAATCGCGTCACACTGTAATAGGCAGTGGGGGGCGGAATCAAAAGGGGGAAAAACTCATTTCATCTCAGTTAATGGCAGGGAGACGCAGGCAGAGAAGGACTTTCACTGGTGCGACAAAGACCAGGGTTTCTCCGTGGTCATGCAACATTTGCGCTTATACTGGGACTCCTTTCAGAAGCCGCAAAGCCATTATTATAATGTGAAAAAGATGGAAAGAAATACTCCCTTCTGGACACTGGAAGGGCAGATGAGGTGCAGAGCCTTTTCTTCCTTTTCTTTCCCTCAGCCCCTCTCCTTTTCCTTTCTACACAATGTGCTCAGAAGGTTCCCGGTGCCGCCCCCCCCTCAACCCCCCACCCCCTCCGGTAAAAAGGGTGAAGGATGCCAAGGCATCCGCTGTGCCCTTAGATAAACAGCGTGTCTTGGCTCTGCACCTCCTTTTGTGACTTAGCTGGCGGGGAAGTAGCACAAATGCTTTCTGACCCCAGATCCACTTTGCTAGCATTATTTCCAAATCACAGGTTCTACTGCAGGTGCCCAGTCCTTGCTCTGAGGATTTAGAATTGGAGACGACGGAGGTCCCTGGCGGCTCCTGCCTGTAGCCTACCACTGTGGTGGAGGACCCTTTCCAGGGGGCAGGGCACAGACTGGGAAGAGGAAAAGAAAGCCTTCTGTTTTGTATTTTGTCCTTCCTTCCTCCCTCCCTCCCTCCCCCCTCCCCTTCCTCTTCCCTCCCCCCTCCTCCTTCCTCCCTCCCTCCCTTTCTTCCTCCCTCCCTTCCTTCCTTCATTTCTTTGTTTTATTTTCCCTCAGCTGTGATAAAGAATGGCTTGTCCACTGTGCTCTTTGGTAAAAACCTAGTTCTTTGAAAAGTCCAGTGCTGAAAGTTGGGATCTGGTGACGGGAAATGTGCTTCCTTGTAATTGCAAAATAAATATGGCACCTAGTTCCACAAAAAGCAGGCAAGGCGAAGGAAGGAAGGGAGAAAGGGAGAAGGGATGAGGAAAAAGGAGAGGAAAGGGAAAAAGAAAAGATACTTTGCAGACTGGCTTGTCCTCACAGGGATGATGGGGACAGAGAGATGCCATAGACAGCCAGCATTTGATTCTCAGGCCTGGTTAAGTGTGAAGAGCACCAGTGACATTCTAATCTTCAATAAATCACTATGAAAATGTTTATGGAGCCTGCAATTTACTGTCTTTTAAATGCAAATTGAAAGGGGGCACCATTGCAAGTGTAAAGGAGACCCACCCATGGTGGCCTGAAGGAATTAGAAAATGCCAGCCATAGATTGTTTTTGTGGATGGTATGACCTCAGATGGGACCACTTCAGAATGATTTTGCATTTGTGTGCCAGTGACAGCTCCATTAATTTATTAAAGGATATTTCTGTGACTGGAAGGGAGGTGGAGACCAGCACGGAGCGAAACCTGGGCTCGCCAAGGGATGGTATTTTCACTTCTCAGGAGGAAGAGAAGAGAGTGGCCCAAAAGCCAGATCTCGAAAGTTATTTTGGCAAAATGCAAATCCTTCTATGGAAGTCAGCTCAGACATAGTTTGTTGGTTTGTTTTTCTTTCCTGAGACTCATCTTCTTTGCATAGAATCTCTATTTAGAAACACTGAAGATGAAGTAACCTTGAAAAGAAGTGAGCCAGGCTCCCTTGCAGCCGGATGCTCCAGGAAAGGTGGATGTTGCTTTGTGGATGGTATTTCTACTGTGTCATAAAGCAGCTGGCAGAGAAGAGAGGCATCAACCATGGGGCACAGTTCTGTCCCCACCCAGGCTCACCTGCTTTGGCTCAGTTTTTCTTTATACTTGACCCCCAGTTTTACCATGTGCAAGACTGTTTCAGTGAGTTTCCACGGGCAGGCGCATCAGTCAAGCGTTTAGCCTAGAGCCAGACCTGTGGGCAAGCAGCCTGAATCATTGGTTCTTCTCTCTCCCCATCTATACCTTTTTATAGGACAAGGGACAGTATGAGATGATGGCCCCCAAATGTACAGGGACAGCTTGGGAAACACAGACTGAAGAAAGGACGTGAAAGCCTACAGAAACAGGCTACTCTGGAATTCTCCCAACTGCCTCCTCTCCGACTTCCCACCTGCCTCTGATGGAAAACACCCAGCTTAGTACTGTTTATAAAACCATGGCTCGCAAAATATTTCCCCAGCCTACAACACATGTGCATAAATGCTGCCGAGCTGCATCCTCATTTGCTGTTGAGAGAGAGAGAGAGAGAGAGAGAGAGAGAGAGAGAGAGAGAGAGAGAGAGAGAGAGAGAGAGACTGCACACTTTGCTTGTTTTCAAACATAAGCCCTCTCTGCACCTTGGAGGGTGAAGCAAAGATCTGTTCTCCCTGGCAGCTCTTGCCTGAAATGCGAGTCCCTGGCAAGCCCTGTCTGCTGATAGTGCCGTCAGAACAGGCTGTCAGATTCTGAAGCATTCCACCATCTGCTTTAACAATCTAATGCTCTTCCATGTAGACATATGTTCAAGTGGCTTGTGAGCTGGTGGGGAGGGGCTCCTGCTTTCGGGAAGGAGGCAGAGGAGGAAGTGGAGGAGGATACCTCTGCAGCAGGCTGCCAAAACCAACCAAAATAAAATTTTAAATGATGCTAAAACGAATGTTCCTAGGAAGAACTTTCATAGATAAAATTATCTCATGAAAACCCACCCCGGTATCAGCTTTGTGATTATGTACCTGCTATGTGTATGTAGCTAATCAGAGAGATCTACAGTGTGGATTTTTATCCCTATCCTGGTGACAGCCTACAGATTTTTTTTTTCTTTTTTAATCAGATTCACCATTATCTCCATATAGCCTTGTAGTTCCAGATACCCTGGGATTTAACTCTAGGTTTTTGTTTTTATTTTAATTTAATTTTATTTATTTTGGTTTTAGGGGTAGAATCCAAGATCTCATGCATGGCAAGCAAGTCTACCCCCACCACACACACACACACACACACACACACACACACACACACACAGACACACACATCATAATTTTATCTTCTTTGAACTCTTTCATTTTTTTCCTTCTTAATTTTAACCCAAAGACTTGTGTGTGTATGCAGTGGTACTTATTAATAAACCTGTGTTATTAATCACACCAAGAAGCCAAATGTACTTTGGATAATGTACTTACCCCACCCCCACCCCTTTTCTCTTGTTCCCCTAGAAGATGATGCTTGGGCAGGCTTGAGGGAGGATAGCAACTATAAAGGCCAACTGAAAATGGGCTGAGGACCAGAATAGATTTTCTATGCAGATTTCATGCTCCCTTCCTGAGAATGCCTGAATGTTTTGCAGGCTAACATTGAGCCTCCAAAATTCTTGAAGAAGAAAATTGCATAATAGGAGTAAAACGGGGGATTTTCTTCCTCGGCTTGTACCCCGAAACATACTTGGAGTATATGTTTACCCTCTTTGGTCCTATGAGCTAGCCTTTGCCTCCTTATTTAGACTCAGGGTTTTCAGTGAAATTGTCAGGTTTTGTTGTTGTTGTTATTTGCTTGTTTGTTTTTCCCACATTGCTGTCCTGGGGCCCAGAGCAGAGTCTGCTGTCTACACAGCTGGTGCGACACACGTTTGTGAAAGGAACTTTGGACTGAAAGAGTTTTAAGGACTTCTTCTCCAATGAGGAACTGAGACAGAAAGAAAGAGGAATGCTTGAACCTATCAGTACTCAGAGTTCACATCTGGGTTCTCCCACCTGGTGATCTAATGATAGACAAGTTCATAGATCTAGTCAAGCCTCAGTTTCTCCGTATGTACAATGGGTATGATAATGATAATAATAGTCAAACCCCTAACGTTTTAGCAAGAACTAGCTGACTCTGATGCATGCAGCAATGTGGTCATCACAGTCCTCAGGGAGAGTAAGTAAATAAGTTAGTATTTGCAACTTCCAGTGTGTGAATCAGTCTTTCTTGAATGGATGACTGTTGGAACACATATGTCTGATCTTTAGCCTTCAGGTGCATCTTAAAATCCTTCCCTATTGGCATCTCTGAAATGTGAGCATTTCCAGAAGTCATCCTTAGACAGGCTGGGGTGATGCCAAGCTTTGCCCCTGTCTGTGCATTATGAAAACATACAAAGAGCCTGCTGGGAAACTTACAGCGAAAATGTCAGCAGCTTGCAAGAAAGTCTCGGAGATAATACCAGAGTCTTCAGCCTTCTAGGAGTTAAATGGTCATTGTGAGAGACAGGCAGATAGGTCTGGTGACCTAGAGCTTTTATTCTGGAAAGTTCCATGGACTAGAAATTTTGATTCTGGAAGGGTTAATCAAAATTAGCTTGCTTCACATATTTGCAGAATTCTTCTAGGAAAGACCATACCTCCATGGCCCCTGATGGTGCAAAGAAAAAAAATTAAAATAAAATAAAATAAAACCATGCCTGCAGACTCTTGGGCTTTGGTGATTCAGAGTCACAGTTATTCTGGGGATAGAGGACTTTGAAGGTGGAGAAATTTTAGGAATGCCGTAATCACTTTTTCCACACTCCTATTTTCACTTACATTTTTACTGTATGCATAAGAGCTATCTATAGTAAAACCAAAGCTCTCAGTCCAAAAGAGATCTTGGAATAAGTATAAACTACAAATTCTAAGCAATATAAAAGCATCTTGTACCCCCTCCACCTCCCCAACCCCCCACCCCTGTGCAGGGAATAAAACTCAGAGCCTTGCCTGCACTGGGCAAGCAGCACCCTACCACTGAGCTACATTCCCAGCTATGTGGTTAATACACACTGCCAAACTGAGAGGTTCTAGAGTCACCTAGGAGACAAACTTCTGAGCATGTCCACGAGGGAGTAGCTAGACTTGGTTATCTGAAGTGTGGAGACCCTGTCCTAAATATGGGTAGCATCATTTCATGGGCTGGGGCCTCACACTGCCCCAAATGGAGAAAGTGAGCCGAGTATCAGGATTCATCTCTCTGTGCTTCCTGTAGGTGCAATGTGACCAGCCACTTTAGACCTGTGCTGACATGGCTTCCCTGCTATGGTGGACAGCACCCTTAAACTGTAAGGGAAAATAACCCACGCCCACCTCTTTAAGTTGCTTCTTGGTAGGTATTTGATCACAGCAATGAGAAAGCAATGGGCTGGCCATTCATTTTTAAGAGAGAATGTCATTATGTAACCAAGGCTGGCCTCTAACTTAGGATCCTCCTGCCTCTGCCTCCTGAGTACTCAGATTACAGGTGTGCTTCCACCAATGTCATATACCATGTTTTAATTAGCAGCACTTTTCCTTCCTTTAGTGACTAATAGAGCAATTACATCTGTCGTCTTACGGCTTAGTAAATCTGAGTGTCTTATCCCTCAACTGAAATATATAAATAGTTCATTTCATCAGCCTTTTGGAGCAAGGGACAGACCTTTCATATGGCTGACCCAGCTCTCCAGGGTTAGTTCCTTTTTCACTTCTTCAACCCCATTAGCTTGGGTTCCCAGGTGTGTCTTATCAACTCATTGTCAACACCGTACCCCACAAGGTTCCACTTCTGCCTGTCATAATCCCCATCTTTCTTCTCGTTCTTTATGTCCTGTCTGTGGTAGGCAGAATAATGGCTCCCAAAAATGTCTGTGTCATAAGCCCAGATCCTATAAATATCTTAAGTTACATAGAAAACGAAATTGAAGTTACAGGTGAAACTAAGGTTGCTCATCGGCTGACGTTGGGAGCAGACTTGGGAGATTATTCTCGATGGTCTGGTGGGCCCAGTTTTATCATCAGTTTCCTACAGTGAGGAGTGGAGATGCTGAAGAATCAGAGGGAGTTGCACAGGCGAAGGATTTGGCTAGACCTGCTTTGCAGATGGAGGAAGGGGCATGTGCTAAGAAAGGCCAGTAACTTTTTCTTTTTTAGTCAGTAACTTCTAAAGGGAAAAAAAAAAGCCATGATAAAATTCTTCCCTATGCCTTCTAGAAGGAACCAGCATCACTGACACATGGATTTAAGGATACATTTAAACTTCTCACCTCCACAATTATAAGGAGTGGAATTGCATTAAGTGTCTAAGTTTGGATTTATTTGTCACAGCAGCAATGGCTGACTAATACACCCGCTAGAAGCCACTCCTTGGGAATGCTTTTCTGTCTTCTACAGGCTCTCAGAGTACCATGTACCTATGCTTCTTGTCACTGTCACTGTTTGTCATGCCACACTTATGGTGTGTGGTAGGACAGCTTAATTACTGCCTGTCTCTCTATTAGGTGTGGCCATGAACAGTGTACGGCTCACTCTGATATTCCCAGGACCCACCACCACCCAGGGGCCCAAGAGCAGCTCAGAGAGTATTTGTAGAATGAATAAATGCATGAAGTAGTCAATGAATACATTAATTAATTAATCTGTAGGAGAAAGAAGGGCAAGCCACCATCAACTTTAATTAAGTGCATATCCCATGTCCAGGGCCAGTGAGGGAGCCGTGGAATCCCAGGAACAGATCTGCCTAGAGATAAGCTGGCAGCCTTGCTTTCTCTCCAAGACAAAGTCCCCCCACCCCACCCCTCCATCCAGGCCTCCATGAGCTGCTCTCCTACCCCACCCCCAATCTCAGCAGGATAGGCAGGCTGAATATTTCTTTAAGGGATGCTGTTGAGTTCCTTCCGGGGGAGCAAAAGGATTTGTAGCAAAACCCAGCATGTAACTTGAGTGTTCTGTGTAGCCAGATATCGGTGCCAAGCTAAATTTGTGTGTGCAGCTTCTGTTTAAGGCAATTATATAGTGTATAATACCCAGTAGAGAAATTAAGTCCAAGTACATTTTGCCCACAGAGATTATCCTCTCAGTTGGATTTATTTTAAACAACTTTTGCCCCTTATACATTAAGACGCATGCAATAAATCACTTATGTAATAAACTGCAGTATATTACGTGGAAAAAAAATGAGCGAGTAGTGTGTGTGGGGGTGGCTTCCAGTGGAGCCAGACCTCAGGCATGAAGAGAGAGAAGGGGAGGGCATGTGGAAGGAGGGAGGGGGTAGCTGCACCGGAGGAAGCTGGAAAGGGTACAAATGGAGGCTTCTCCACTGCGAACCTCATGATGCTGCTGTAGGGAGCTGCTTATGTAATAACTGCAGCAGTGGGGATCCAGAGAAACTTCCCCAGCTCGTCTTTTCCAGAGCATCCCCCTGGCTAATGTTCATTATCAGGGGTTCAGAATTAGGCTGGAGGCTGGAGGAAGGAAGATGGAAGGTGGGGGTTTGCATTAAAGATGAGAAAACAGAGATGTGAGCTTTCGTTTACCAGATCTTGGGTGACCTACACATTCAGACGGCAAAAAGATTGGTTTTCATTGCCAACATCACTGATGATCATCTGGCAGAGGAGGGTGTAGGGAAACAGGGAAAATTTTGCTTTATGAAAAGTCACAAATATGTTCAGTGTCAGCTCACCGTGCTTCCAGAGTGTCTAGAACATACCACCATGCTGTTTGTTGTGTATCTGAAATTCTAATTACACCAGGCGTCTTGTGTTTTCATGTGCCAAATCCAACAACCTTCACCAGGGCAGACTCCAGTGATGAGGAGAGCGTTGGTAGAAAAATTATTGTGAGCTCTGCCTTCGAGTGGGGCCTCACATGTTTACCTAATTGAGGCTTCACAAGTGCACTACTGGAAGGCACTGTGATTATTCCCATTTCTCAAAGGTGTAAACTGAGGATTTTTAGCAATACAAAAATCTGCCCAAGCTCTCTCCATCTGGAAGGAAAAAAGCCAGGGTTCATGCCAAGGCCCATCTGGCTCCCAAATGCTTCCTGGCAGTCACCAAGTTATACAACCAATTCTCTAGATGTGGATCTGAGAAATAACTTCATGGCGAGACTTGCCAAGGGAGGCTGCTTCCCTCCTTCCTGCAGGAACACACTGCAGCTCACAAATCTATGCCGCTTAGGAAAGAAAACTGATACTTAGGAAAGAAAATCGCTTACAAACTTCCTGGCAGAAAGCCTCCCCGGTTCACCATAGTGTACCTGCCGCCGCCGGGCCACAAAGCACATTCAGAACCTAGGACATTCCCGCTGAAGAACCTCCTTCCAGAGCCCCCGGAGGAGGAGAGCAGAGGAGACGCTCCGATTTACGCCTGTGTCTTTCTCTAACTTTGAAAGCCCAATAAAAACCAGAGTGCTTGGTAAGAACCAGAGGCTGCTAAGCTGCTTGTAATTTATGATTTAGCGTCGCACAGTATAAAAATAGGCAGCGAAACTGAAAGGCAATCAAAGTCTATTGTCACAGGGAACGGGACGTGATCTGACATCCGCTGAGCGCTGGCTCTGTGCTGGGAATGGAGTGTATATGGTTTCATTTTATCCCGTCATCACTCAGGTCTGGCCCCTGTCATTTATCTGTTCCCAAGTTCCAGAGTACCCCATGTGCCGGCGGCAGAAAACAACCACTCTTTTACTAAATCCCACCATTTTCTGGCTCAATTTTTTTTGGATGGAGCTGGCCTTGTCTCATCTCTCAGTCTGTTGGCCGTGGGTAGAGGCCAGTGAGTGACTGGCGGGTGGGCTGGCCTACCATTACTTTTCCCAGTGTCTGTGTGGAATGGCAGAGTGAGTGGCCCCGTGGGGCTCCGCCTGTGGTTTCTCTAGCATGGTGGTCTCAGAGAGGTTGGATCTTATGCGACATATACCACGTAGCTGACATGGTAAGGTCTTCTCTGACCTGACCTTAGACATCACAGAAAGTCACTTCCACTTGCCTTAAGAGGAGACACAGGTGACCTTATTCTGCTCTATTATTCGTCCCAGGCACACTATGAGTTAAGACAGGGGACACAGACTCTACCCCCTGGTGGGAAGTATATTGACAAACCCGTAGCTGCATTTTGTAGGTATCTGGATAGCTATGCTCTTCGTCATTCATCTCTCCATAACAGACAATTCCAACAGACAAGGACTTTGATCTTGTTTGATTTGTTCCCTGTGCTATCCCAGAATGTGTCCATTAGCTTTTGGCTGCTGTCTCAGGATCAGGGCATGGAGGAGCCAAGCTGCCCTCCCCAGAGAGGTCAGGAAGCAGCCAGACAAGGAGTGCTGAGAAGGGGTTGGAGACAATGTATGTCCCTCAAAGCCTGCTCCCTAATATTGGCCTCCCCCAAGCAGGTCTAACCTCCTAGTCTCTATTACTTCCCCATAGTGTTGTCAAACTATGAATCTGTCGAAGGATTAACCCAGTGTTTAGGCTGGAGTCCTTACGGCCCAATCATCTTCTAAGAGCTCCACTTCTGAGCATTGTATTGGGACCACACCTTCAATACAAGAGCCTTTCGGACAACATTTAATATCTCAGTTATAACATAGGATTTACCTAAAACCACATTTCGAAAACAGAAGTCTGAGACTTCAGGGCTCATTAGCAAATCAATTAAGGTCTCTGGCAATACAAAATCATAAACCGGTACCCTGGATTCCTCAAGAAGAATTCCCCGGGTAACAGAGAATCCATTCATGTCTGCCAGTCCACCTTCACTCTTTCTCATTTTTCCATTGGCCCGGGAGTATAGGAACCACGCTGAAAAGCGCATAGGGGCAGACAGAGCTGTGGTTAAAAGGCAGCCCTTCCTTGGCACTCTCCCCCCACCTCCCCCTTCCACCAAGCTCTACTGGTTTCTATTATAGCCCACAAGGCCAAGGACACCATGTGCCGGTGAGCATGGGTCAGCATTCTGATGGCTGTGGGCCCTCAGCCTGTGTGTTCCCCACCCCTCTTAAATATCCTTTTGAATCCCATACGTTAGGCTAGGTCCACCCGACTTCTGTTTACTCTGCTGCAAAGCGAGGGCTGCTCAGATTCTGGAAGTTTCGCGGGAAGGTATTAAATGTGCTTTGAAAGTACTTGAAAGTCCAGCTGTGTGTGCTTTAGTTTTATATTTAGCCCTAAATTAGAGACTCCATATACCTCAAGTAATAAAAAGGCTCAGCAGGGACTCAGGTTTTCCTTATGTTGGCTGGGGCTGGGCACCAATGAGAGAATTTATTATTTATATTTGGGGGGGGTTAATTTCACAGCTTAATTCTGCCCTTTGTGATGTTAAGGGCCCCCCTTGGATTTCAGAGAGGCATTGCAGTTCCACACTCACTTACATTTCATAAAAGTTTAGGAGAAATGGAGGGAAGAAGCACACACTGGCCTTTCTTTCCGAATCTGACCTCGCGATGGAACAGAGAGGACTCAGCAAGGCTCAGGGCCTGCCCTGCCTTCTCTGTTCACTCACCTTGGCTTTGGATACAGTCTTTGACCTTGCTCTCTATTTTTCTAAGCCATCTCTAGCTAACGTTCCCAAGAGCCTATCCCATACCAAAGTCCACAGATCCTTGCTGCTACCTGGGTAGAGTTGGACCTCAGACTCACTACCTGCATTTACAGGCCAAGTCACAGGAACCAGGAGCTGGCAGCTAAGGATGGTGGCAGATATCAGTGTCCTATGGCTTCTGTGACATGGGGTCATGAACTAGGTGACTCAAAGCAGCAGGCTGTATTCTCCCATAGTCTGAGAGGTTACTTGTTGAAGTTCAAAGCATTTGCCTGGCCATACTCTCTTGGAAAGTTCTGGGGCAGATTCCACCCTTGTTTGCACAAGGGCCCTTTGGCATTTCCTGCCCACCCTTGATGATTCCGACCTGAAACAACACTCCAACTTCTGCTTCTGCACACATTATCTTCCCTTCCACCACTGCCATGTCTCTATAAGATACTCTTAAAATGACACTAGTTATTGAAATTAGGACCATAGCAATTTGGTATAATAACCTTATCTCACCTCAGCTGATTATATCACAAAGACCCCATTTCCAAATGGGGTCACATTCTGAAGTTCTATCTAGGCAGAGATTTTTGTGGGACTCTATCCAGTCCATATCACTCATGAGTTCTAAGATTCCAGCTTGACTGCAGCTCAGGCTAAGAGAAAAATGTACACATGGCAACCCTGGGTAAGCTAAGAAGGTGACTGTGCACACAGAAGATACCCATTCACTCTGTTCACCCAGTAGGCACTCCAGGGGCAGGGGACAGATGTCTAGTGTCCTCTTTGAGTGGGTAGTTGCTATGTTATCTTATGAGGGAGGCTCAGTCCTAGTTTGTGATAGTTAATATTAGTTGTCAAGTAGATAGGACCTGAACCAAGAATGACCTGAGAGATGGGCCTATGGGCATACCTGTGGGGGATTATCTTGTGTTGAGATGGGAAGACCTGCCCACCAGGTAGGCGTCGCCATTCTCTGACTGGAATCCTGGACTGCTGTATAGAGAGGGGAAGTGAGTACTTGCATGCATTCAGCGTTCTCCTCTTCTCCCTGGAGATGTCATGTGAGCAACTGCTTCAAAGTCTTGCCATCTGGACTTCACTGCCACAATAGGGTGTAACCTGAAACTGCAAACTGAATAAATCCTTTCTCTCTCCAGTGGCTTTTGCCAGACTTTTGTCACAGCGACTGGAAGAAGAAACTGAGACATAGGTCCAACTGGGTGGGGATGGAAGGAACAGCGTGCAGTGGGAAAGAGGGTTGAAACTGGATTTCACTCACAGCTCAACAGGCTGCATGAGGGCTGTCAGGGTGGACCCGGGGCAAGGGACACTAGGCTGAGAGGTGGTTATGGTTGGTCAGAGCACTTCTAGGCAGGAGGACTGGAACCTGCAAAGGGTTTCAAGGTCTACTAACTATGTTCACCAGCACTTTTCCTTTCCTGGAGGCAAGCCAGCACCAAAGAACACAGCAGGTGTTCGACTCCGGCTGCCCTTTCCTTCAGCTCCCTTCCTTCCTGCCCCACAGCATCTCTCCTCCCCAGTCTGTGGCAGACTCAGCCATTCCATCAGCCCAGCTGAAGGCAGACATTGGAACACACCAGCCTCCCTCCACAAAACACTCTTCCCACTATCTCTTGTTTCAGACCCTCTCAGGTCTCGAATCCCCAGGCTCAAATTCTGTGTGGGTTGTGTGCCTGAGGGGAACAGAGGGGACTGCCACTTCAGCTCAGGCCTGGAGAAAGGACTTTTTCCAACATCCTTGAATGGGAGTGAGAGTGAGAAGCTCTCACTTCAAAGAAAAGCCAGATGCCCATCCTTGTAGGCTCTGATCTACAGTCAGGCTCTGCTGGGGCGAGGAACATCCTGCATCAGTGTGCCTCACCTCCAGAGAACAGCATCCCCCAACGCAGCTGGTCCCTGCTCACTTCTAGGAACTCTTTCATCTTCTCTGGAGTTTTCCCTGTTTTCTTTCACTTTTTCCGTGAGCTCTTCTGGAAGAACTATCTATCAACACGCTCAAGGCTCAAACATCCATGACAAGGGTCTTGCATGCCAATGTATCTACAAACCAGGAAACTACTTACTATTCTGTACCTTATCAGGACTTGGTACTGTCACCCCAGTCACCAAGGATTAAGTCTTGTACCAGCACTTGAGGTCTTCCTGGATCTGGGCTTGCGTCTCAGGGATGTATTAATGTACCCAGAAACTTGGAGAACCAACTTGAAGTCAGCAGGGAGCTTCCAGGAGCAAAGCCATTGCAAGTTCATTTGTTAAGTTTATTATCCCATTGCTTCTTATTTATTTATTTATTTATTTATTTATTTATTTATTTATTTATTTATTTATTTATTTATCTATTTATCTATTTATCTATTTATTTGTTTATTTAAAGTCAAATTGCCTCTTATGTAGGGAAGGGTACCCTCATCCATCTCTTTATTCACTCAGTGCCTTGCTCTCAGATGTTTGTAATCACAGGTTTTCATTCTGTCTCTGGGTCTAGTGACTAACAAGATCACTAGAGGGACCCCCTTCCAGGAAGGGACCAGAGGAGGCTCCACTCACTCCCAGGTTCTGCTTTTCTTCCTCCTCTCGTTCTGGCGGTTGGCATGCGACACTTCTCCGGCAGTAATTTAGAGACTGACAATTCTCCAGAGCCGCTGGGGAGCTGAGCCATCTTCCAGTCCTCCTTCTCTCCTCCCTTGAGCCGGCCTTGGGTCTGTGAGCTGGCAGGGAGCCCCCTCCCTCCCTGCGAAGGGGTAGTGCTATTTAAGGAAGGGCCTGGGTTTTGTCAAGTTTGAAAGCTTTTCAACATCTTGCTGAGATGGGATCGTAGGAGGGGTGGTTACAACACATTGGGCTAGAGCACGCTGTGCCCAGCTTCTGATTTATATCAAAATATACTTTCCTGAGGAGTGTTCCGCCAGCAGCCAGGCACGGACACGTTATTAATGTTTTCCTGTTTTCTATTGTCCCTGAATGGAAAAACACTTTGGAGCCTTTAAATTTTCTCAAGATGTCTGTGTTTTCCTGTGTCATCCCCTCAATTTTCCATGGTATGAAAATGTAAATGTGGCTGCATTTGGTTCACGCAACTACAGCAGTCGCTGCAAACCTTTCTAAGGTTTTTTTTTCAGTTTTGGGTAATGCTTTTACCGGCGGCATCACCAGACTTGACAAAAACAACCCAATCCTTGTTACTGCTTTTGGAGCATCCACCAAATTCCCCCTTCTTTGCAGGTATTACCAATAGTGATTTATAGCAGCATTTCTTCAAGGCAGGTATAGAATGCCCAGTTTTATGGATGGTCAGACCAGGGTGCAAAAATAAAGCCCTTTCTGCAGAGTACAGGGCTGGCGAGTGCTTCCAGCCTGGTTTTGTCAAGTCTAGACTATTACTCCTGTCTCTTGCCCCCTTTTGTCCAATGTATATTTATCTACTTCTCTTGTCCAGGCACTTAGTGGTTATCATCTGCTTCAGTGAGCATTCATTCCATGAATACTAATGGTTGAAGTATGACTTTATTCCTCGCAGTCTAACGTAATAACCCATTGCCATTTGGAGTAGAGATTATCATGTCCTGGTAGCCATAGCAACCAATTGAGGTAAACAATACAGGGATAGTTAGGTCCATGGTAATAGTAATGGAGTTTTGACAATGTTATGGCAGGAGGGAGAGGAAGGTCATAGGACCCTTGCCTAGAATTGTAGCCACTACTTCCTCCTGGCCCTTCCCACTACAAGAGATCGTGGGAGATGCTAGAGGACCATGGAAGCCAAAGGTTAATTGAAAGTGGGACTCCATGATACAGTTTCCATGAAGTCATTATCCATAGTGGAATGAGACGTTGGGGTGATGCAACTGTTTGGACTCATCCATGCTCCTGTAAGTAAGCCCAATAAGATTGGTTCAACAAGCGGGACTTTCATTGTATCTTAACTTATGTGTACTGTCAGTGTCCTATCTGATGAATAGACATTTGTTCATGGGTCCTCAGGAAAGTTCCCATAACAAGTGTGGTTGCACCCAGACAGGAATGTTCCATGAGGTGCCAGAGAAAGATGCATCCAGCTGACAGAGGACAAGCTGAAAGTGAATGGTCAGTTGTGACTCATGAGGGGCTGTGTCCTAGCTGGTTTTGTGTGTCAACTTGACACAAGCTAGAGTCATCAGAGAGGAAGGAACCTCAGTTGAGGAAATGCCTCCATGAGATCTAGCTGTAAGGCATTGTCTCACTTAATGATCCATGGGGGAGGGCCCAGTCCGTAGTGGGTGGTGCTGTCCTGGGTTCTATAAGAAGGGGAGCTGAGCAAGCTATGTGAAGCAAGCCAATAAGCGGCTCCCCTCCATGGTCTCCAGGACCCTGCCCTGTTTGAGTTCCTGTCCTAACTTCCTTCAGTGGTGAACAGCAATGCTGAAGTGTGAGCCAATTAAACCTTTTCCTCCCAATTTGGTTTTTGGTCATGGTGTTTCATCTCATCAATAGAAACCCTAACTAAGACAGGCTGCTTTCTTCCTGAATCTCTGTCCCTTACATTTGGAGGTCACTGGGACTTTTATCCATTAGTCCATGACTTGCTATTTAATTGTTGAATTCTCACTGTGTTCTAGGTCCAGTCCTAGGTGCTAGAGAGTAAATAGCAAACGGGGCATGAGAGGCTCCAACACCACAAGGCCTTTGTTCTTACTGAGACTCTGGAGTCAGAGGAATTGAGCAGCAAAGTATTTCTATAGCATGTGACTTTCCTGTAGCCATCTGCCTTATCTTGTCCTCACCCCCCCCCACCATTTTTTTTGCAGATTAGACAATCTTTTCCTTCAGGGTTGTCATAGAATCAAGAACCCGAGGGTGTACCATGTAGGAGATGCCCATTTCTTTCGCTTTCTGCCAGTGACATGCTACTTCCAGGAGGATAGCTGGCATTGCCCACAACCACTCGTCAGTTTGGATATTTACATCGGTAGCCCCAGTTGGAAACACACTCCTGTTTCTTACCTGCCCGACACGTGTTTCTCAATTCCATACTGTCTTTTCCATCCTCTGATGAAGCTAGTAGTTGCTTTCCAAAGGCCCTGCATGTTTGGAAAGAAAGGATTTTCTGGAAACTTCAGAAGGTTTCTGAAATCCCTCCCCCATATCAATGGAAACTACTGTTCAGCTGTCCTCTCACAGGGAAACAGAGAGGTGCTGTCTTGTCTAGGTGTTCTCTGTTACTGCCAGTCCTCTGGCTACCTTGTATTCACTGGTGAGCAGGAACTTGAGTAGTTCATTGTATCCCTCTCTCTTTTTCTCGTCCCCCTCCTGTTATTCTTAGATGACAGTGTTACCTCCTGCCCTTTAAGGAACTTTTAGGTCAAGAGCACAAGCTTCAGGAACATCCATAATCTTTGCCTCTTCACATTTTTTTTTTCTAAAATTGGCTCTCCCACCTCTGATCTGGATGGATCTGCCGTGCTCCATCTTCATATCTGAGCTCAGCAGATGCTCATTTTCCTACAGTTTTGTTGTTACCATTTACCTGCTTCTTTGTTAGCGTGGCATCCTGCCCCATTGCTTCTGTTTCAAGGCTTAAGGCATGCCCTTCTAGATCAGTAGGCCCAACCCTTTCCCTTGGAGGTTTAGGAGGAAAGCAAAGCAGCTATACTCAGTCTCCTGAAAGTGGACCCAGTAGGCTGTATATTTCTTCTAAAGCAGCACTCTTCCCTCAAAAAACAAAAAACAAAAACAAAAACAAAAACAAAAAAAAAACAAAAAAACCCACAAAGTTTGGATCCCCTGCATAATATCGCCACCAGAGCTTAATCAGGAAGAATAAAGTATGCATTGACATTAACCACAGACTGGGTAGATCCGTGTTTCTCTGTGTTATCTAGTTATCTGACCAGCCCATACCAAGGTCTACAAACACTAGAGATAGCCTAACACATGTTGGCTAGCTGTTTCTCTAAAGAGCCACATGGTAAATACTTCAGACATTATGGCCTATTGTAGTTGTAGTTGGTGGAACTAGCCAACTAGCCAACTCTGCCCTTGTATTACAAAAATAGCGGTGGACAACACACCAGTCAACGGTCATAGCTGTGTTCTAATGAAACTAGTTATGGAAACCAAAATGGGATTTTGTATGTCAAAAACTTAAATTCTTAGTTTGCTTCTGTGGTAAAATTATTGTTTTGGTAAAATAAAAACCATTAAAGCCATCGAATCCATTGCCATGGCAAGTTTCTATGAAAATATTTCTATCTTTCCATGTTTGCATAGTAAACCATGGAGAGTTGTCCTAAACCTATGAGCTTTACAAAGACAAACTGGAGGGTTGGATTTGGTCTGTAGACCCTAGTTGGCTGGCATCTAGCCTTCATGGTTATTATGCAACAAAGCAGTAATACTACATGCAAAAATAAAAAACAGGTAAAATAAAGTGCATATTTTGCAAGTCCTGGCATAAAGTAAATTAATAGTTTTACACTAAAGAGATGTCTGAGTTTCCTGGTAGTCAAAGCAAAAATAAAAAGAGACAAAATCTGTAGGAGTTAGAATTATCATGGCTTCCAAGAATGTTTCAAGTTAAATATGACAATGACATTTTATGGACTGTGATAGTGTCCCCACTGATTCTATCCTCACTAATGCTAGTTGCAAAATATTTGTTCCATTGCATAAAATCAGCAGGCAACTGTTTTCTGGTCATTAAAATGGTGTATATTATATCTGACAGTCATTAATTAAATACTAGCCATCCTCTGCAACCAAAGCCAAATAGTGTTCCATAAACATTGTGATCTGTCAGCAATCGATGTGATTTGTGTAATTTGTGAGCAATCAGATACTTCATCCAAAAGGGGACTATTGACTTGAGTGCCTATCTTGGGAGAAATTGCCACTTGGTCTGTGTCTACGCAGACCCCAAGAGGAGTAAAGATTTGACAATGGTCTGATTAATTGAATCAGTGGTTTGGGGGAGTAGGCTGTCTGTATTGATCCAATTAAATAGATAATTGTCAGAATCGAGGTCATGTCTATCAAAGCCAGAGAGATTGTCTCAAATGTATAATGTTCACCTGATCAAAGTAAGTCATCTCTTACTCATGAAACCAAGCAGAACTTCCCAAGCCACAGGCACCTTAAACCAAGGTCTCCCCTCTCTCTGAGTAAATGGTTATGTGCTAAGTCTGATGCTTCAGCTTTTGGTTCCTCACAGATGCAAGGCTCATTATGAAAATATGAGGAGTGGAAATATCAAAGGCTGGAGTATGGCTTAATGGAAATGGCTCCATGGTAACATCACCTGTTGTTCTTATAGGGAACCTAAATTTAGTTCCCCACACTCACATCAGGGGGCTTACAGCTGACTGTAACTCCAGCACCAGGTTACCCAACACCCTCTTCTGGCCTCCATGGGTACTGCATTCACATGCACAAATTCACAGTCAGATACACATATAATTAAAAAATAAAAATAAGATAAAAAGCTAAGACTAGCCCAAGACAATAGGGCATTTTAGGAGAAAAAACAAAAACAAAGGCATCGGTGTTCTCCATATTTGTCAAACTGCTTCTTATGTGTCTTCAATAAGTAAGGAAACTTGGACTCCAAGCTCTTTTGGTGCTCCATGAAGGAAAGATCTCCAGACCCTGGATAGTGGCGTAATGGAAAGGAAAAAGCCATGTTATGAAGATCCAAGTTGAATTTCCGTATCAGATTCAAAACCCAGTTCTACCTTGACCTCACTTAGGATTTCAGGCCATTTAAGCTGCTTCTCTGAACTTCAGTCTTCTCCTCTGTCTCATGGGTGTGCCAATATGTAATAACTAGTGCTCAAGCACACAGCACACAGGATTCGACAGCCTTCGAGTTGGACTGCTCCACTAACTCCTGCAAGCATGCTTCATCTACCAGGTGGTACCCCCCTCCCACCTTTCTTCCCTCACTGAGCTGCAGCTCACTGGACAGGTCATGAACATCCATCACCTGCTAGCTCAGTTCTGGGGACAGCGCTTTACAATAGCCTGATGGTGAAGGAAGAAAAGATGGGCAGAAAGATTATGATCAGTGTAGCATCAGCCAGGGAGACAAGGAGAGCAGCACCTGGCCCAGGGCTGGGGAGACAGGACAGAGAAGGCTGCCAGAGCAATAAAGAAGATACCTTGAGAAGTGGCATTTGAAGTGTCCTTGCCGTTGTGTGTGTAGTGTCCTGTCTTAACCACTGAGTGTGAATCCAGGCTCTGTCGCTGGCTGGCTGTGTCTCCATGAGCCACCTCTTAGTGCCTCAGTTTCCTCGTCTTTAAAGTAAGGGTGATGGCAAGCCCCAGCCCCATGGTTGCTAAAGTGATTAATTGCACTGATTATAAATATATTCACCAATTTAAAAGACAATACAGAAGAAGCGGCCAGTCGGCGTCAGCTGCGGTTCCCATTATATTTATTATGTGTCCTTGTTCAACTTTGCTGGGTGGGAAGAGGGAGATAGACAAGAGACATCCCAGGCAAATAGTGACACAACAGATGGGGAAGGACAAATCAAATCCTGTGTGTAGGACAGCACTCTGTGCAGGTATGAGGGAAAGGCACTGCTTCAGCCTCTTCCCACACACAAAGGGCACCCTCCTGTGGGTCCGCCAAGATGGAATGTCCCCGAACATAAGTGGCCACTTTGGAGCTGCAGTGCTTAGTTCTGTCACAAAAGTATAAAGAGCAGAAGACACACTGTTTATGAAAGTAAAGGGCTGTGTTAATGAGCTTAGCTTGGCAGGGCTCGAAGGGGATTCTTGACACTGAATCGTAGATCACTAAATAGGTCACCCCAAGTTCTGAAGTATGACTAGAAGATCAGGGGAGAGTGGAAGCTGCGAAGACCATTTGCCAGGAGGGCAGCTGACGAGTACTTGCTCCGTTCATTCAGAGCCACATCTGGAGTGTTGGCCCCGCACTTTGCAATTATAAGGCCCCTATTACGAATCAGTTAATGAATGAATGAATGAATGAGTGAGTGAATGAATGAAGAGTGAATGAGTGAGTGATATACCTTTAAAGACAGTGCAGCGCTATCTTCAGTTCTATGTGCAACCTGAGCTTTTCTGGTGTTCTGCCTGGCTTGTCTGGCATGCTTGGAATAACTGAGCTCCAGAAGATAACAGGCACAGGGTCTCTGCTCTGCTCTGGAGAGTCTCACGCCATTCTGAGGATCTCCACCATTTTTGTACCTAGTTCGTTCTTCAGAATAGTGCCTTGACTGCATAAAATAGAGCACACAAGCTCACAAAGGATGCTAGCTGTATCATCATTTGGTCATCAACATTTGAAAACCCATGATCAGTAAGTTCCAGTCCTGAGACCGACAGAGTGGAAGGAAAGAGCCAATTCCAGCAAGTTGTCTGATCTCTACACATGTGCCATCACACACACACACACACACACACACACACACACACACACACACACACACACGAGAGAGAGAGAGAGAGAGAGAGAGAGAGAGAGAGAGAGAGAGAGAGAGAGAGAGAGTTGGTTAGTGGTGGATCTATTATTATCAGTGAAATAGGTAACAATGATATTTTGAAATTACTGGCTATAAGAGGAAGCTATCCATGATTTTATGATGACAAATTCACTGTCTTACTTAGCATTAACTGTCAACTTGACACAGTATAAAATCACCTGAAGAAAAAAAAAGGAGTCTCAGTTGAGTAATTTTTTTTTTTATCTGGTTGACTGTGGGCATGCCTATGAGGGACTGTCTAGATTGTTAATTGATATGGTAGGAACCAGCCAACTGTGGATGGCACCATTCACTGGGCAGATGGTTCTGGACTTAAGGAATTAGCTGGGCACGAGCTTAAGTGAGCCAGAAATAGAGCTAGCAAACAGCATTCCTCCATGGTTTCTGCATCAGGTTCCTGCTTGAGCCCTTTCCCTGGCTCCCTCAATGATGGACAGTGACCTGGAAGTGTAAGCCAAATCAATCCTTTCCTCCTCTAAGATGCTTTTGGTCAGAGTGTGTTATAACAGCGACAGACAGGAAAGGAGCGCACTCTCAGACACCTGTAATGTTTTCACAGCTTGTGTCCTAAACAAGGGAAAGGCAAATTTTAATTTAGAGGGACAGTAGAGAAGAATAATCTAGCATCTTGGCTGTCCGAGATACCCAGAGTCCCATCCACAGATGCTCAGATAAGGGACCTGCTCTAAGTTGTGTTGATGCCATCATGATAAAGTGGCCAGAAAAGTCGACACTAGTTATAAGAAGAATGACAGTTTTCTGATATCAGGGTCACCTGGGTCCAACCCTTGCACCAGTGTTTCTCATGCTCTGAGGGTGATGGCCTGGGTAGATCCCTTTGCATTCCCCAGTAAATGCTGGACAAATGACAGCCGTTATGACCACCCTACTTTGAGGATCACTACAAGAGTGGTAGACAAGGGACAAAGAAGGCTAGATGGACAAACATTCTCCCAGCAGAGGGAAGCCCCAAAGCAGAGGCCAGGGAGTACCAAGCCATCACTTCTGCTGGTGAATGGAAGGTGAGAGGTGGGGTTCTCAGGGCTGGGGACAGAGCTGTCAGCCAGGATCAACTTCAGGTACATTTGGTGACAAGTGTGTGAAGAATGTGGCAGGTGGGAAAAGCTAATGCTGAGTCTGTGGGGCAGACGTGGGGACAGAAGGACCTTAATCATCTACAGCATGCCAGGCAAGTCCCTGTCATGACTGAGACCTTTGGCTTCCCTGTTACTTCTGTCATGCCCCGGCCGTGAGTAAATAAAGCTGTCTCCTTTAAGTTTGCTCCCTGCGCCCTCTTACAGCCTGCTTTCTGAGGAGCCGAGCCCCATTATATTCTGTAAGCATCTGTTTCCATGAGTGCTCATTCTCTCTCCAATAATACCACAGCAGGACAAAGAGGAGTGGGGAAGGGGGCAGACATGCAGGATATCCGTCCCAGTTTTAATTACAAGTGTTCGTGGCACTGGCATTCATGTAATTGGGGGGTTGATTGATGCCAAATAATAAGCCCTAATGTAGGGGGCTGGAGCCCAAGAAGGAGGGGAGGCCACAAGAGGCAGCAGCTCCCAACCAGCCTAGATCTGGGACAACACATGTCAGTGGCTTTTCTCAGAGCATCCAGGGGGTGCTGGGACAGGCCACCATAGGCCCAGCTTCTATGTTTGCCAACTCTGCGTGTGACGTCCCTTTTCAGAGCATCAGTTTACTCATCCAACAAATGCATCTGATGTCAGAGCTGATGATGGGCTTTGGAGAAGGATTAAAAGAGAATGTCTGGAAAGCATCTATCCCAGGACTAGGTATACAGCAAGCACACAGTGCTGCTGACTTATTGAAAACTAATAATAAAACCTAGAGAACCCATAATCACTATCACTGACACTGTCCTGTGCAACTCTTATTCCATTTAAAGCGGGGGAATGTGGCCCCGGGGCTTTGTCATTAGATATATGCACACACTTGACCTACTAGAGAGCTTGAAAGCAATAGATGGCAACACAGTCCATCTTCCTGAAGTCTCTGGAGCAGTGTAATGCAAGAATTACCGCTCTCTCTTTGCATTTATGCATTGCGTTTCTTTGTTGAATTCTGAATATTTTATAGACCCCCGATCAGCATCTAGCATCCTTGTCATTGACACCATGGGACAGATGAAAGATGGGCACGATTTCCTGGAGTTATTTACTCAATGGAGCCTTGGTGTAAAGCTGACAGAGGGAGGGGGCAAGACAAAGAGCATCCCACAGTGCTCAACTGCATGAAGGGTGGGTGGTGGCACCTGTGGCAGGGGTTCTGTGCCTTCTAAACATGCAGGGGCCACCTGGCACAAATCCTTAGCATATACTAAAAAAAAGAGTAAAGTTATGATCATGCTACCTTGTGGACCTCATAAGTATTATACCAAGTGAAAGAAGGTAGATGCAAAGCAAAGCATCATAGACTGTGTGAACCCCTTGAAGAAAATGGGTGTAAGAGGCAAAGCCATTCCAACGGAAATAATGGCCAATGAGCTGGCTCAAGTAGGCACTGACCTCAAGCCTGATGGCCTGAGTCTGGTGTCTGGAATCCACATGATAGAATAAGAAAACTGACTTACAGGAGTTGTCCTCTGACCTTTTCATGTACTCCGGCACACAGACACACCCTACAAAAGCACACAAACAGAAAGAAGATCAATGGTGGCCAGCCGGGCAAAGAGGGAAGGAAGGGCACAGGACATTAAACCAACCTAATGAGATGTTTTTTGGTGTGGCCAACATTCTCAAAATAGATTGTGGTGGCTGTGCAACCTCGTAGATATTCTAAAAGCTACCAAATTGCACACTTTAAGAGAATGAATTTTAAGTTTTTAATTGTGTGTATGAATGTGTGTGTGTGTGTGTGTGTGTGTGTGTGTGTGTGTGTGTGTGTGTATAGGTTAGAGGACAACTTTCAGTAGTCAGTTCTCTTCTTCCTTTGTGAGTTCCAGGGACTGAACTAAGCTGCAAGTGAATGCAATTCACTAAACTATCCCATCAGCCTAAGGGTGAATTTTAAATAGAACTGTATTCCTTCCTTCTTTCTTCCCTCCCTCCCTCTCTCCCTTCCTTTCCCTCCCTCTCTCTCCCTTCCCCCTCCCTCCCTTCCTCTCTTTCCTCCTTCCTTCCTTCTTTCCTTCCTTTTTTTTTTTTTTAAAGAAAGCATGTGAGAGCGAGGCTTCAAGTACAAGCACTCTTAATTAGAAAGAATGCCCCAAACTGGAGACTCTGAAGGCGTCATAAAAGGCTGCATGTTCAGGGAGGAGTTGAATGCACATGGATGTGCTCATGAGTGTGGACCCATGTGGGTTGGTTGGTAGGGATTTTCATTGGTTGTTGTTGTTTCTTTGTTTATTGACAGGGTCTCACTCAAATCCAAGGATGGTCTTGAACCCACCACCTTCCTGCTTCAGCTTAAGATTACAGGTGTGAACCACCATGTCTGATGACTGCTTTGCTCTTGACAGCCAGCTAGTTGTTCAAGCCCTCCCTTCTCCGTGGAAAAGACTCTAGTACAGCCATGGAGATATAGTGGCTGCCCCTATGGAAAGCCCTTGGGGCAGGGCAGGGAGATGGCCCTGGCATGCTCTGTGGTCTTAACCAATACACTTGCTACATTTTCAAGGGGATTGTAACTTACCCTTGTGCAGCCTTGAGTCCTCAGGAAAAGAAATGCCACTGGAAATAAATAGAAGGGCATCAAAGCAGGAGAGGCGAACACAGTGGGGAGGGTGCCCGCCTCTCCTCTCCAGAGGACAGTGAGGCACCAGAGAGATGGGAATGACACTCCCTGGGTTGGACTTCAGAGCCCCTGGCTCTGAGACAAGGACATTGACTCTCCAGACACTGTTCTAGTTCTGTGGACATTGTCCTCTGAGAAGTCTGGTATCAAGACAGTGGCTTTAGGCATTGTGCTGTATGAGGCCCTCAAAAGGTAGGCTCTCCTGGGAGCCAGCCAAAGCTTTAGGGACCTGCTTCCACCACTAGGAGTCCCACAAGTAGACCAAGCTCCACAACTGTCACACATATGTAGAGGGCCTAGCTTGGTCCCATGCAGGCTCCCTAGCTGTTGGTCCAGAGTCTGGGAGCTCCTGTGAGCCCAAGTTAATTGTTTCTATGGGTTCCCTTGTGATGACCTTGACCCTCCTGGCTCATGCAATCCTTCCAAAAAACCTATTCCTTATACTGGATTGCCTTGCCTAGCCTTAATACTAGAGGAAGAGTTTAGTCCTACCCTATCTTCTTATGCCATGCTTTGTTGACACCCATGGGAGGCCTGCCCCTTTCTGAACAGAAACAGAGGAGCAGTGGATTGGGGAGGGGGTGGAGAGGGAGGGAGGGGAAACTGCAGTTTACAGTCAGGATGTAAAATAAGTGAATAAATTTAATTCATAAAAACCATAAAAAATAAAAACAAAAAACAACAACAAGTTAGACTCTCCTAGAATCTAAAAATATAAGAAAGGGGCCTTAACAATGGACTAATGGCATGTGTCTTTTTGTTTGTTTTAGTATGTGTATGTGGGTATATGTTATGTGTGTGTATCCATGTGTGTTTGTTCATGTGGAGGTCAGAGGACAACCATGAATGCCACCCTTAGGAATGCCATCTACCTCCTTTGAGACAGGGTCTGTCATTGGCTTGAAACTTTTCAATTAGACTACGGCTGGCCAGGGAGCCCCAAGGATCCTGCTGTCTCCTTTCCTCCTCCGGGACTACAGTGCGCACTACTGCACCTGGCATTTTTAGTTGAGCTCTAGGACCTGAACTCATATCTTTAGGCCCTCAAGGCATGTGTGTTACTAACTGAGCCTTCTCCTGAGCCACCAGGGCAGAGGCAGAGAAGATGAGGGCAAAGGCCTCATGAGAATAATGCAGGGCTTGGAGGGCCAACTTGAGTCAAAGGGCACTGGGGATGGCAGAGGGAGACAGTGTGCAGGCTTTCCTTTGGTATCTTCAGAAGGAACTTGCTGTACTAAAAGCGTATCGGTAGCCTGTTGGTCTCCAGGGTGCTGAGACAATACATCACAATTGCTTTAAGCCATCACAGATACTAGGAACCTAGTTTTAATGAATTTGAACATAGTAGTCTTTCTGGTTACCCCAGAACCCCACATCCAACCTGTTGCCCTCTTCAGCATACCAAACTGATTGTGTTAACAACCCATTCCTTCCTTTAAATTGTCTCACTCCTTTTAGGTTAACTTGATGATCCAAGCCTTCAGCCGCCTGCCCTGGCATCCCTTCTCTGCCCTTCAGTCACCCTGTCCTGTGTCACCCCTGCCTACCATGACATGACTGCCTTGCTCTCATTCCAGCCTTTCACGTGGTTATCCTTCAGATCTCAGCCCAGCATCATGATGTCTGAGATGCCACCCACCCCGGGCCCCAGCCTCTGCTGTCCAGAGCTATTTCCTTTGTTCCAAAGTCTCTAAGAACCACACACCTCTCTTTCAGATGGCCGTTCTGTGCCTCTGTTTATATGATCCTTAGTGAATACCTCCCTTTTGCTCTCAAGAAGTCATTTCTATTGGACAGAGTTATACCTGCTGGGAGATAGGACATGGTAGCCTCTCAATAAACACCCATGAACACAGAGTGAATAAAGAAAGGTACTTGCAGTAGACATGGTGGGAACAGTATTTGAAAGACACTGTGGCATCTACCTAAAATGAAAACCCTTCGTAATATTTAACTTCGTTATTTATGTTAAGTGACAGGAAGAAAGGTCGTTCTCTATTTCCTTACCTGGGCCTCCTAGCCTCATGCCATGCACATACTGTATATCTATCATTAATATAGCCCATCATTGCATAGCAAGAGATAGCTTCTGCCCATGAGCCTGGGGGTGGGACACTGCACCCCCCACACCCTAGGGAGAATCCAGTTCTCACTTCAGCTTCTCATATGGACCTATGATCTGAATTATGGAGATGTGCAAACCTCTTTCTTTTGAGCCACATGGACTTGGTGCTGGGTCCGAGGTGGGCTTTCAGAAATAACAGCACCTTGATGACACTTAGCTCCTTGCTGCTTCCCCAGGCGCATTGATGAGTCACACTTTGATGGGGGAGAAGCGGTGTTTGTCAAATTGGTTTCTGTGGTTGCCTTGTGTCTTCTGAAGACCCCTGGAAAGTTGAGCAGAAAAAGCACCCATCTTAGGGCTGGGAGGAGATAGCATCTTCAGAGGTTGAATATGACTTTGCTCTTCTTTTCCTTTGTGTCCCCAGTCTATGGCACGGTGACTAGTAAATAGAACGCGCCTCTAGGAGTGAGCAGGCCTATTGATTGTCTCTTTAGACATGTCTGAACTGTGGCCATATCCAGTCCGTAGTCACACAAGGCAGAACCACAAACACTTCTCCACGGTGTTTGAAGACTGCTGACAACTGATGGAGAAATGCAGGTTGCAGGCTGCGAACCTATTCCCCCTCCGTCTTGTCTCTCTATTTTCTTCCCTCCCTCTTCAGCTCACCAAAAATTTTATTTTATAATCAATTTAATAAAAACAATATGTTGCATTATGTATTTCTTTCAGTATTACTCATACATTCATAAAAAAAACAATATTTCTGGGTTGGAGATGTAGCTCAGTTGGTGGAATGCCTGTCCAGCATGCACAAAGCCCCGGGTCCATCTTTTATACCATGTGAAACGTGGTGTGCATGCCGGTAATCCAAGCACTTGGGAAATAGAGGAAGAGGGGTCAGAAGTTCAGGGTCAGCCTTGACTAGATAGCTGTGTGAGGCCAGCCTGGGCTACAAGGCACCCTGTCTCTCTCTCTCTCTCTCTCTCTCTCTCTCTCTCTCTCACACACACACACACACACACACACACACACACACACACACACACACACAAAGACATTTATGACTTTAATGAAAACTTGCTTTTTCTTTAAGCTTCAGGCATTGATGCACTTAATTATGCTTTTCAACAAGATTTTACATATTTAATACTTACTTTCAGACCTTCTAGGTATCTCAATTATTAATTCCACTGCAGATTTATTGGTCTTCTGACTCTCTCTTTCGTGTAAAGGTTGTAGATTCATCAAACATTGTTTGCTGTCTTCAAATTTCAACAGCGCTTTAAATCAAATAAAAAACCCAAAAGGAAGTTTAAGTACATACAGGCGTCTTCATGATGGAGAAGGGCCAAGCCCCTTAGAACTTGCCCGTGATCCTGATAGAGCATCACCAAAGGCAGTGAACCAGGATACTCGGAAGATGGTTCCTGACATCCAGTGACCAAAGAGCAGCATCTGCCCCAAAGATGCTATTTATAAAAGTAAACGCTTACAAATGGAGCACAGTGCTAACCAGAACTTTATGAATAAGTAATGAGGTCTAATTTTCTGTTATTATAACCATTGTTTAAAAATGCATGTCTGCCAGGGCATGGTAATGATTCTGTATTACTTAGGAGAACTCCTATGATTCTGTACTTTTTATTTTTTTTTTAATAATTACTTTATAACTTCTTCAATGAGGTTTTTCTCTGCCAGTGTCTAGGGTAGAGCTCCAGAAAGACAATATGACAAATGTCCCTGGGCTGAGAGTGGACAGTGTGCTGAGATCCTGCCATTAAACCAGTGCAGAGAAGAACGCTCGCCACCCCTTCTCCTTCTAGGTTTGGTTTCTTCAAAGTCTGGATAGACATCACACCATGGTTCAACCTGTGGATGGCCTGGATGGTTCCCCCATGAGGTCCTTAGGCTTAGATTCACTCATGCTTACACCAGGGCTCTGTGTGTGTGTGTGTGTGTGTGTGTGTGTGTGTGTGTCTGCATATGTTAGGGGACTTGCACCTTCATGTGTATACACATACCCACAAAGGCCAGAGGTCAACTTCAACTGTCATTCCTCAGGTCCTATCCACCTTGTACTTTGAGACAAGGACTCTTCCTGGCTTTGAACTCACCAAATAAGAGAATGGCTGATCCCAACAAGTCTCAGAGACCTGGCTGTCTCCATTTCCTTAGTGCTGGGATTACAAGTGCATAACAACATGCTTGCTTTAAAATATATATATTTGATTTTTTGAGACAGGGTTTCTCTGTGTAGCTTTGGAGCCTGTCCTGGAACTCACTCTGTAGCCCTGGCTGGCCTTGAACTCACAGAGATCTGCCTGCCTCTGCCTCCTGGGTGCTGGGATTAAAGGTGTATGCCACCACTGCCTGGCTTATTATTTATATATATTTTTAATGTGAGTACTGGGGGACTTAGATCCTCATGCTTACAAGGCAAGTGCTTTGCTGAATGAGCCGTCTCCCCAGACCCATGCCACTGCTTCTTCACCATCCAGGTGTTCATAGTCATCATCAAACACTCTGCCAACTAGATTTACAGGCAATAGTCTGTAGGGAAATTATATACACTAGGGTGGCTTTCAAAGGTCAAGAGCAGCTACAGAGTTCAGCAAAAGCTGGAACTATTTCCTTGGACACACTGGAGGCTTGGGTAGGCCTCCCTGCCCTGGATGCTGTATGGTAGGTGGTGGATGTCCCCTTGGGGGATGCTGTGTGGTACCGGCCAGACACCATGCAGCTCTCTCCATCCTGACACTGATGGGGTTTCTCCCACTTACTACACAGCTGGGACCCCGGGCCCTTCATCCACTTCCACTCTTCTTGCATTGAGAGTGATGTATATCATCATCCGGACTGAAGATGGGGCCTCTTCAGTCCTGTAGGTCCATGTTAATAATGCTCTTAAGAGTGTGAGATAAATCAGTCACCAGGGGCCAAAGGGAAGCAGACAGCCACACTGCCCATATGAGTCCTAACCCCAGCACATTTGCGAGATACATCATTTTTCCCATGCCTCCCTTCTTCACTTTGTTCTTTCTTTTGATTCTCCTTTCTTTTCTTTGGTTTTCTCTCCCTCCATTTCCCTTCCTTCCTTTTAAAACTTATAACACTCGGACTGGGAACATAGCTTAGTGGTTGGAATGCTTGCTGAGAAGGTATGAAATTCTGGCTTCAATATCCACCAACTTACAATCCAAGTTTCGTGGTATACACCAGTAATCCCTGTCCTCAGGAGGTAGAGGCAGGAGGATGAAGAGTTCAAGGTCATCCTCAGCTACATAGCAAGTTCAAGGCCAGCCTGGACTACATAAGACCCTGTCTCAAAAAATTAAATATGCATAACATAAATTTATGAGATTCTCAAAGAATAAATGAAAACATATTAAAAATTTACCATTCAACCTTTTTAAAATGATGGAATTAATTATGTGTTCCCTTCTGGTTTTTAAAAATAGATGATGTTTTATGGTAGCTTTCAATTCTTAACAAAATTTAGTGGGAAACAGAGAGAGTTCCTGTGTTCTTGTCTCTTAAAATGGCCTTCCTCACTTTTGATGTTTTAACCACTTTTGAGTAGCTGGTTCAGTGGCTTTAAATACTTCTCCATTCCAAGAATGGTTTTCATGCAAAAACCAAACTTGCTGCCCAACATACACTGGCTCCCAGTTCCCCTCCTAGCCATGGACACTGGCATCCTTTTTCTAGAGACCCTTGTAGGCAGAATCATGCAGTATTTGTTCTTTTGCTTAGAATCGGTGTTTGAAGTCCATCCGCCTCATTGCACATAAAAATCTCCCAGATTTGGGCTGTCTGTCCCTCTGTGACACAGGCATGGCAGGGCACAGTTCCAAGGGAGGTGACTGACCCATGTGCCAGTGAGCCATGCAGGGACCTTTGGTTCAGTCTTGGAGAAGCTGCACATGGTAGAAGGCATAAACTCAAAGCAATGGCTGAGGTCACGTGATTCTACTCGACTGTAGGAATGGAGCAGGGACCTGCAGGCAATGCCTTTTATGATGCACTCCTGACATTTTTTATATTAATGTTTATTTATTCTCCATCTATGACATTCCTACATGCTGTAGGAGAAGGACATTTTAAACATTAATTGTCCTAAAAAGCCTCATACCCAGGGTAAAAATCTCTCAGTCTCTGAGAGGCACTCTCGGTAAATGAAAAGCACTGTTATTAGGGATGACAATAATTTCCCTGACATCTATTTGGGCATTCAGTATGTTTTGATAAGATTACTCAAATAATGGAATGGCATATAAACTATCTGGATGCAGATGGGTGGGCACCGCCCGGCTGTGTGTAATGACCTTAGTTTTAAAGGGCTATATATTCTTTGGGCTCTGTCTAGGTGTATCTCCAACTTTACGATTCTGCCCCCCAATTTCACCCAGTAAGTCCAAGACTGGCATCCCCAGTGCCTTTGTTCCCCATTATTTACCCACTGCGGATTGGTGGCTCTTTCCCAGATTGGCCCAAAGGCAGCACTGATCTTCAAAATCAAACATCTTAGATGCTTCTGTGACATTGCCTCTGCCTCTCCCTTCTCCTCCTCTTTCTCCTATGCGTATGTGTTGCACATATGTGTGCTCTGTTTCTACGTGTGCATGAGTACACATGTTTGGGGGTACACATGCATGTGTGTATGGAGGCCCAGAGGTCACAGTAGGCATTTTCTCCTCAGAGCTCCCCACTATATTTATCGAGGCATAGTCTCTGGGTGAACCTGGAGGTTAGTATAGCCAGCCACCTTGCCTGACAGCCCCATGTCTCCGCCTCTTGGGTGCTGGGATTACGAATGGCTACCCTGCTTACCTAGCTTTCGTGTGAGTTCTGGGGATCCCAACTTTGGGACTCACATTTATAAACAAGCATATTTCCCACTGAGCCACCTCTCTAGACATGCCTGATTTGTTTTAAGAAAGACAGTTGTTTAAAAAGGAAAACACTCCTCTGAAGGAACCACCCTGCAGCTCACAACACTTGCTGACCACAATGCTACACAGGACAAGAGAGGATTATTCAGTGTAACTCTGAGTGTGACCGTATGTTTTTCTGAGCATGTGGACTCATGATGGTCTTTTAAAGTCTTATTTAAAAAAATAGAACGTAATGGGATCAAAGCTCTAGATATGTTTCCTGAACAATCTTCTAGTAAGACTCTTGAAAGATAAAAAAGGCAAATCCACAATCATGAGGGATGTGATTGGTTCTCCTGTAATTCACCAGTGAGTCACTATATTGTGGATTATTTGAACTTATGGATAGATAGTCCATGCCTGAAATATTTTATTTTAATATCCAGGAAAATGAAACAAAGATAAAAAGTCAAGGCCACCAAAATGATTAGGTGAGCAAAGGTGCTTTCCAAAGAGCCTTTAAATCTGGATTCAATCCCCAGGACCCTCAGAGTAAAAGGAGAAAACCAAATCCTACATGTTGTCCTCTGACCTCCACATGTGCTATGTGGCACACACACACACACACACACACACACACACACACACACACACACACACTTTTAAAAATTAAAATTATATGTATGTGTGTATAGGTACACATGAGTGAGGAACCCTCAGAAGCAAGAGATGTCTGATCCCCTGGAGCAGGAGTTACAGGCAGCTGTAAACTGCCCAACACAGTTGCTGAGAATTGAACTCAGAACCTTGGGAAGAGCAGCCAGTACTCTTAACCACTGAGCCATCTCTCCAGCCCAATGCAAGTAGCTGTATAAAAGCAAACAAACACTTCCAGGAAGCACGTCATCCCACTCTCCGGTTTCCATCCCCACTTCCACATGTGCACCAGGAGATGCCCAGGCCATACACCTAGAGACACAATAACCTTTCTAGATCACTGAAGTGGGAATGGCAGCTGGATGCCACTGAAGCTGGACAAGGCAGGCAAACCAAAGTGGAGTCTGGGAACAGGGCTCGTAGTCTGTGCCTTAGTCACAAGTGAAGGATATACGTTGGCTGTTCCTTTAATGCCTTGTAAGTAGAGTATAGGAAGTTGCAGCTTCCCAGAAACCTCTTTGATCTGTCCCAGTGGCCTTGAAGACCAAGCATGAATTACTGCCAGCAACCCTTGGCTTGGTACTTGGATTAAGACCATGTATCCTCCCTGCTGGCTCACGTAATGCAGTGCTGGGAGGCCTGGTCTCCAGCCCTGAGGGTTCTGCAGGCTCTTCTCCCCGCCGTCTCATCCTCTCCATTTTTCCTCTGCTATATTCCTGGGTCTGTTGCTGCAGACTTCTGTCCCTCTGGATAGGACATGACCATTGCCCTCTTAAACTCCAGGTGTGGTTATCCTAGGAGACCAGCGCAAGACCAGTCCCATTAATGCTCTGTCATGGAAGTGAGAGTGGCCCACGAACTCCAGGCCATCACTTAAAATTTATAGACAGATATCCTTTGCTATGAGGAAGGGGCTCACAAGGCCACCTCTCTCCATGAGGATACATAGGCAGTTAAGAGTTGCTGGGAGGGGGACGTTTTCTTCAGTGGTGTAGCCACTTATAATTGCACATACCTCCAAGTAACCCTCACCCTGCTCCTATAAATAACCCTACTGAAACTCTTTGATGCACCATGCTAGACTTGGGGGAAATGTCTTTGGTCTGTTGTTGACACCCTATCTGGGGTGAAAAGAATGTTTGTCTCCCTAGGGAGAGATCACAACAGTTACATGTACATCTCATCGTTGGCCCATGTTTCTCTCTCTGCATGTGGTTTCCCCAAACACCACATCCCCTGGCCTTCCCACCATACTCCACCAGCCCATACTCATCACACAGCACCTCTTCTTGCTGAAAAATGCAAAAATCATCATTCTGTGCCCTTCACATTTGGCTTTCCAATTTAATTCTCAGTCTTGCACCATAGAGTTATTGCCAATTGATCTCCGTATAAACGTCTGGAGTTTCTGCATTTTTAATGATGTGCTAGGCTCTTGACAAGCCTTCCTTTGGTACAGCTTTCTCTGAGTAGTGCCTATAGATGTGAATTATTGGAGCCCTTGGTATTTTAGGGATAGGATATGATGCTGTGCCTCGGTCTTTCCCTCTCTGAGAGGCCTTCCAGTGACTCTCTAGTGCTCTGCTCTGGGAAGAACTTTGATGCAGTACCTACACGTGATTAAAGAATGGTGGGGTTGATTAGCAATGTCTACAGTGGATGAAGGATTGGAAAAATAGATCAGCATGCTAAATATCTGCCATTAATCCTCCAAAATTATTCTGTATTGGAAGAAATAACCTTGAAGTGTGCGGTAAAGATGTGTCGGGTGATTTTTCGACACAGGAATGAAGATCAGATCCAATGGAGGTGCCAAAGGTTCCTTCCAAAGATAACTAGTTTTGCTCTCACCTCTTCTCAGTGTACAAATAGAACAGGAGTGTAAGTGGTTTGTCCCTCACAGGTCTTGTCTTAGGTGTGCATCTCAAGGCTAGCCTGGGCTACATACTAATAGAAACATACAGACCTTCCTATCTCAGTCTCCCAAATGTTGAGAATACAGATGTATCCATCTGTGCCCAACTTGGACTGGGAGTTCCTTATAGGAAGGTTGATCTGGGGACTGCGTGTTGGTGGAAGAGACTGGGATACTGCAGGTGTCACTCACCAAAGGTCACACTGCTAATAAGTAACAGAGACTAAATTGAAATCTAGATGTTTCCAAGGTCCAAAGCCTCCTGCTACCCACCAGCAGCTGAAACCAAACAGCCATGTTGCAGAGTCCCCTAAGTCCCTGGAGACCTTGTGTCCTGCTGAAGGGTTATTCTGTAGGTTCTACAGTCCCAGGAGAGGCGAATTTCGGTTTGGTAAGGATAGATTTTGTTGACGTTACTGGTGAGGTTGTGTTGTTTTCAAGGTCATCTAGAAATGGTGTCGTTGTTCCATCCCAAGGCCAGTTGTCGTCCTTGCAGGAGATGGGGGGCTGAATGCAGGCTGTGCTAACAGCAGTGCTAGCTGCATCTAAAAGACCTCCACCCGAGGAAAGCTCCTCCCCTCCACAACAGGCCAAGCTAATTAACTGCTGATGGCCAGCAGGCTGCTGTGACTCCCAGTTCCCTTCTGAAGAACCCTCTCCAGCATGATCCTAGCTTCTTTCTTCAACAGTGTACTCTAAGGGGTGCCTGGGAATGTGCAGTTTCTGGCACCCAGGGATCTGCTCACCCCTGTGAACCAGGGCAGACAAGGCCATATGCTCTTAATGCCAAAAGTGCCTTGTGCCTTTGTGTGTGTGTGTGTGTGTGTGTGTGTGTGTGTGTGTGTGTGTGTGCACCTTGCTTGCACTTTGTCAATATTTGTCTTTCCTAGGCTGGATACCATGGCACACACCTATAACCCCAGCACTTTGGAGGCCCTAAGAAGAATGACCAAGTTTGAGGCCTGCCTAGACAACAAAGCAATCTCAAAAACCAAACCAAGGGGCTAGGGATCCAGACCAGCAAGGGGAGTGCTTGCCTGTCAAGCAGGAAGGAAGCCCTGGTTTCCATCCTCAGCACGGCATAAACGAGGCATGGTGGGGCATATGTATAGTCCCGGCATTTGGGAGGGAGAGGCAAGAACATCAGAAGTTCAGTGTCTTCCTCAGCTAACCAGCTAGCAAGCTTCAGGTTAGTCTGGGCTACATGAAATCTGGTCTCAAAAACCAACTAAGCAATGAATAAAATATTTAAGATAATAAAAGACACTATTATTAAATAATTTCAAAAATTTCCCCTTGGTGAGGCATCTACTTAAGATAAGACTCATAATAGAACATCTGGAAGTGGGAAAATAGATGGTATGAAAAAGGAGAAAAATATTTCTAGTGTAATATTAGGCTAAAATAAAATAAGAAAGAAAACCTGTATGATTCTAATTATAAAAAATGTTGAAAATGTGGACTTACATGGGCTAGACATGTATAGGAAAAAGGTCAGAAAGTTACTGATATGATGTTAGTATGTCTGACACAAAGTAACATTTTTTTCAAAGTTATGACTTTTGATTCTAACAACTTCTTCAATCAGGAAAAAAAAATGTTTGCTGGCCCTTTCATTCATTCTTTTGTTTGGCTTTTTTTTTGTTTTGTTTTTTGACACAAGGTCTCAATACACCAGGCTGGTCTCCACTCCATATTTGAGCCTAGAATGACTTTCAAGTGCTTTTTTTTTTTAAGATTTATTTTTATATGTGTGTATATATCTATGTGGCCGTATGCCACGTTAGTGGAGGTTCATGCCCAGGTCAGAACAGGCTTGATCTCCTGGAGCTGTGGATGCAGGCCCTTGTGAGCCACCTGACCCAGGGTGCTGGAAGTGAAACTTAGGTCTTCTGCAAGAGCAGCAAGTGCTCGTAATTGATGAGCATCTCTCCAGCCCGAATGTGAATTCTTGATCCTCCTGTTTTCACCTTCAGACTGCTTGAGCCTTTCTGCTTGCCTCTCTTGAGAAAAATTCTTGCTCTGGTTTCCAGGTGAAATTGAGGCAGATTTTTCTAGAAGCACTAAATAAAGTGCTTTCAAGCTCTTCCCCTGCCTCCCCTCCACTTCCTGGGGCCTGAGTTCAGAGAACCTGGATGACCCATCATTGTCACCCCAGCCACAAGAGTCCCAGTGGCTTCCTTTATGGTAATAAAGGGATCCCCCCCTTTCTGTAGAGTAGGTGTGAAGTGTGTACCCCTTCCATCCTGGCTTTTATGTCTACAGACTTTAGGGAAGGAACTGATTCCCTATCTACCTATATCTCCTTGAATAAACCACACTTTTCTACTTGTCTCTTTAAAAATACTTTAAAAAACAAAAACAAACAAACAAAAAAATCCCAACATGTGGGAGGGGAGGCAGGGAGGTTATACATGTGACACCGTGCACTGTGGAGGTCAGAGGACAGCTCTGTGGAGTCAGTTCTCTCCTTTCACCTTTATGTAGGCTCTGGGGATAAGATCAAGGTCACCAGACATGTGGGACAAGTGCCTTTACACAAAGAACCATCTTGCCAGCCCTTCACCTGCATCCTGGTGCATTGCCCAGATGAAGGATCCTATTCAGGTAGCAAAGGAGAGGCAGAACTAGCTCTAGAGTCTGTGTCTATGACCACAAAGCCCACTCTCTCTCACACTTTCCCCAAAATGAGGTTTCCACACTGTCTTTTGCATCATGTCACAGGTGGTCATGCGCTCTCTGACTGACCTTCTGGCTGGAGCACAGCAGTTCATTGACTTTATTGCCTAGCACAGCCTCCTCCTGTCTCCTTTCCTGATCAATGCTTATCATTTTGCCAAGAGACAGAGCCTGCTGCTGGAGAGATTGATTCCCTGGTTATTTATCTCCCTCTGCCCAATGTAAATTGGTCAATCCTATTCGCATGATAAAAATCATAATGTCTCAAATTACTTACTCAATAAAATGTGGGTTTGTCTATTATTAGTGATCATTAGGGTTATAATGCAGCATGGAAATGTGGAGCAAATTAACTGCTCATGCAAGCTGTGGGCTCATGTGCAGTTAATCATATGCACACAGTTCCAGTGGGCAGAATGGTCTGCAAGAAACAATTCAGAGGGTTCTGTAGGAAGGGAAGAACACCCATATTTTTTTCTTCCTAATCTGAATTTCTCAAGCAACTTTTATCTAATACACAATGGAACCATGAAAGTAATCAAAAAGAGAAAAGAAAAGAAAAGTGAAGGAAAAAAGTAGAAATGCAACTCAAATAACAAATTTTGGTGGTTCTATTCATGTGTCCTTGGATTTTTGAATGATGCGTCAAAATTCTACTTTGAACAGACTCCCATAGAGCCCCTCCTTTCTTGTCTCTCTTGCCTGTTAGTTAAGAAGTGTTCTCCTTGAAGCTTGCTACTCAGTGACATCATGGGACAGCTTCTATAGTCATGATGAGTTCCCATCGTACCTTGGCCCGGCCATTTCCTCTGTGGCACATACTTCCTGGACACGTGGGCAGGTGAGAGGCTCTGATGGCAACGGCTGCTGTCTGGATATGAGAGAGATGGAGCTTTGAGTGGCAGCATCAGTTTAAAAGAAAATGAAAACAACACTCTGCATGTAACTCGTTTCCTGTGAGAGTGTCGGGAAACCTCACGAGGAACTTCACAGATTAAAACTATCAGATAAATAGAAGTAGAGGCATGGTGCCAGGAATTGGACATTGCTGCTGGGTTTTGGGTTATATGAAGCTTTCTTTAGGGAGCATGTCTTATTTATTTTTAATGAAATCTGATGCAAAATCCAAAACAAAGATGAGGTTTAAATGGATTTAAAGGAAGCTCCTCATTACCACCATAAAACCCCCAAACAAACAAACAAACAAACAAAAAACAGAAAACAAACAAACAAAAAAGACATCTGATCAGGATCTGACAAGTACTCGTGGGCCTGACTTGAGGCATAGCTGCATGCAGGTACATAATGGTATATCACAAGCTTTCCTTGTCCCTTTCTTAATGTTGATTTTTTTTCTGTGCTGCTTTATGCTAGGAAAGATAAGAAGGGATGTATAGAGAAAATTCTGGAAACAAAGTACTCCTGAACACCACTCCAGATAGTTTCAAAGGGTGGGACTACCACCATGGTTTTTTTCTTAACACCATTGTGGATGCTTTGCACTGTGGACCAATCATTGTGAGCCAGAGATTGTGAACCACTCATCAGAGAAGCCTCAACTATGTGGTCATTCCTAGAACCAGGGAGTAATTTTAGTACCTAATCAACCTCACTGCCAGAAAGTCACAGCCAGGGGTAATACCAGGGAGCTTTGGAATATAATAAAGAGTGGGCATGAAGAATCCAAGAATCCAGGTCCTCTCTGTTTAGAGATGTGTCCTGGACTCATCTTTTAGTATCTCAACAGCCACTGCTTAAAGAAGACAAAGACTTCTGAAAGGCTCTCATTGAAAGTCTTGAAGGTCTGGTGGCTGACTGCTCAGAGAACCCCACAGGGGACTGATGTTGGCAGCAATATAGGACACAGACAGAGCTCTCCTGAAGAGCATGGGTTTGGGAGTCTGGCATTGCCACTTACCAAGTCTGTAATTCTGATAGTTGTTTTTCATTTGCACATGTCTATGTATATGGTATGTATGTGAGCTTGTGCATGTGTGTATGGGCTCACATGTATGTGCATGAGTATGGAGGCCAGAGGTTGCCATTGGATGTCTTCATAGGTTGCTTTCTACCTTTTATATATTGAGGCAGCATCTCTCACTTAAACCCAGAGATTGCCAATTCTGCCAGTCTGACTAGTCAGCTTGCTCTGGCAATCCTCAGCCTCTGCCTCCCAGGTGCTGGGGATCTGAATTCCCAGTCCTTACCCTTGTGATGTAAACTTTCTACCCACTGAGTAGTCTCTCCAGCCCTGGTCCTGGTAAATAGACTGATACTCATTAAGGCCTCGTGCTGTGAGATATCTTTCTGTATGCTGTGAATATTTGTGGCTCCCATTGGATAATAAATAAAGCTGCATTGGCCTATGGCAGGGCAGGATAGGTTAGGCAGTACATTCAAACTGAAGAAGAGACAAAATGGGTGGAGTCAAGAGAGACTCCAGCCACCACAAAGGCGCAACAAGATGCCAGCAAACCAGTAATGCCACGGCCATGTGGCAACATATAGATTAATAGGAATTTAAGATGAAAGAGTTAGCTAGCCAGAAGCTGAAGCCATAGGCCATACAGTTTGTAATTAATATAAGGCTCTGAGTGATTATTTTATAAGCAGCTGTGGGACCGCAGGTGGGAGAGATTTGCCAGACTGCTGGGCAAGGCTACAGCCTCAAGTGTAAAGTACCCTGTTCATGTAAGATGGCCAATCAGGTATCCCTTATGAGGCTTTGCATAGTTAGTGACGTCTTCGTGAAGAGATTTTCCGATTATTTCCATGGGTTCTGTAAGATGCAAAGCTCCTAGGAAAGAGCATCTCTGTTTCTAGCAATGTGATTTCTCCCCTCAAATCTGATAGTTGAGGGGAGTGCATCTTTCTAAATCACGCATTAAGATCAAGCAATTAGATAATACCTCACTTCTGAGAGTGCAGATGAAATACACAGCCTGAGACTCAATGATACCCACTGGACATTTGGTCTAATGGGCAGCTGGCCCGAGCTCACTGTCATTACCAAGGGTCAGCTAGATGTGCAGTTGCAGCCTGAAGTATGGCTGGGCTCTTCCTCCAGAGACACATCCTCTGTGATCTCTGTCCCTCAGATCCTCTGGGGACCCACAAGTAACTGTTTCTCTGTTCAACCGGCATCCTCCTTTTCAATGTCTTCACTTATGTGTTTGGTCATTCACACCTCTCCACCCTGGGCCCCGTCTGGGAGATACTATCTGTATCCATTTCCTAGCACTGTGGTAATAATCCACCACAAATTTAATGGCATGAAAAAACAATTCAAATTTATGTCTTTACAGTCCAGGACCAAGTTTTGCTGTCTGTCTGTCTGTCTGTCTCTCTCTGTCTGTTTGTCTTTCTCTGTCTGTCTGTTTGTCTCTCTCTATCTCTGTCTCTGTGTGTGTGTGTGTGTGTGTGTGTGTGTGTGTGTGTGTGTGTATGTGTTTATTGGTACCTTGTTTTGTTTTGTTGAGGCAGGATCTCACTCTGTAGCCTACACTGGCTTCAAAATTTCAATCCTCCTGCCCCCACCTCCTAAATTTTGGGATCACAGATGTATTGCATCACCCCTCAAATTAAAAGTCCTAGAATCAAGGACTCATCCAGGCTTAATTTTTATGGCAGAATCTATTTCTTATCTTTTCCAGATTCTAGAGAGCCCTGATATCCTGGGGCTTGTGGCCCCTTCCTATAGCATCAGAGCACACCACTCTAGCCTCTTCATGCTTTCTTAATTCCTCTTCCTCCTCTCTGCTCTGTCATCACATAGGCTCTAAGTTTGCATTGCCTTCTGTCCTTTTTGTTGTTGTTGTTGTTGTTGTTGTTGTGTGTGTGTGTGTGTGTGTGTGCAGGTACACGTACATATGTGTGCATTTGCATGTGGAGGCCAGAGGCTGTCTTTCCTCAAGCACCATTTAACAAAGGTTTGTGGTTTTTTTTTTTATTAATTCTTTTGAGACAGAGTCTATTACCAGCCTAAAACTCTTCAAATAGGTTAGGCTAGCTCCCTAGCATGCCCCAGGGATCTGCCTGCCTCTGCCTTCCCAGTGCAGACATTACAAGCAAACTTCTCCCCACACAGTTTAGTTTGTTTGACTTTGTTCTGGGCATTAGACTCAGGCACTCATGCTTGCAGAGCAAGCTTTGCCAAGTAAGAAGTCTTTCCAGCCCTCTTCTGCCCTTTTGTAAGGACCCTGTGCTCAGTCCACTCAGGTAACCCAACCAATCTCTCTTTCTCCAGACCCTTAACCTCAGCTTCAATGTCTCCCGGGCTATGCCAAATAATGTCTTCCTCTCTAGTTCCCAAGACAAAGATATGATGTCCCAGAGAAGAGGACATGACTCTACTATATCATCCTTTTATGTGTAATATTGGCACACCCCACAAGTGTGAATGTTCCCCTCAAAAGGGCCATTGATGATGTTGAAGATGTGCCCCAATGGAGACCTGGGGATGTGAAGTGTGGCTCGGTCCTCACATGACTTTATCTCCTCACAGCATCTCAGCTTCTGCAACCATCAAATCAAGGTGTTGTTGATGAAGTGCAAGATGCCGTCATAGCATCTAAATGGTCTTAGATAGTTTCAGATGACTGATATATCAAAGTTTCACAAGGTGGAATACACAACAAGCAGTTGTCCCCTCACAGACATTGAGGCCAGAAATCCACATTTAAGATGGTGGCATGGCCATTGCACATTCAAGTAGCTTTCCCTTGCCACTTCCTAGGTTCTGCTAGTAGCTGACAGTCCTGGGCATTCCTTGGCTTGTGGGCTCATCATTTTAAGCTCTGCTTCTGTTGTCATGTGGCCTGATTCCCTGTGTATCACTGTCTCTGTTGTTTGTTTGGTTTTGTTTGTTTGTTTGTTTTTGTCATTCTTGGTGTTTTGTTTTGTTTGGGGTCGAGGTTTCACTCAGTTAGCTCAGGCTAGCCTTAAGCTTTCAATTCTTCTGCCTCAGCTCCCTGTGTATCACTGTCTCTGTTGTTCTGTTGTTTGTTTGTTTTTCTTGCTTGTTTAGTTTTTGTCATTGTTGGTGTTTTGTTTTATTTTGGGTCAAGGTTTCACTCTGTTAACTCAGGCTAGCCTTAAGCTTTCAATTCTTCTGCCTCAGCTTCCAAAGTGCTGGGATTATTGGTGTGCACTGTTACTCCTGGCTCTCAGGAGGACAACAGTCCTGTTGAATTCTGGGTCTATCCTACTCCAGTGTAACTTTAACCTAACTATTTCCAAACTAGGTTCGCTTCTGAGATTCTGAGATGGACATAAGTCTTGAAACTCACATGATTATCACCATCCAAGAAGTTGAGAATGAAGTGTTAGAAAGGAGAGGTGGGTCTTGGTGACTTTCTCTCAAGCCTGTCCCCTTGTCACAGCCCAGAGCAGCTGCACCCTAGGTATTCAATGACGTTTATTTATACTCTGAGGACTGCCTCACAGGGTGACCATGATGCCACTTGGTTTGCAATCCTACCTACGAAAACAGAACCCTGGTAACTCAGGATTCAGATTCACAGACTGTCCTGAGGCTGGAATGACCTCGAACAGTCACCCAACTAAATGTCTCCTCACTACAGAGGACTCACAGATAAGACAGCTCGCCACATTTCATACTGCGTAAGATCTGAATTCCAAAGTCTCCTGTAAGCATCAATCCTGTGTCCTGGGTAGCTATAGACCTGCCTCCCTCAACGCTCTAAAATGACATAACTCTTCAAGGGTCTCTAGCAAAGACACTAAGTAACGAGGTTCAGATCCCCAACATGGAAGACCATATTTTATTCTATAGGGCATGGAGAAGCCTCCTTGACAAATGCTTGTCTTCAACTTTCTATTTTTGAACTGGAGGGCAGGCCCGGCAGGAGCTGGTCTGTGGAGAGCTTGGGGGCTATATTTTCAGCTGAGGAAAGTGGTCATGAACCTTGCCGTGCCTGCAAAACCCAGATGGAAGGCTGAGCCTCCTGGCCCCACTGCCCAACACACATGCTGCGCACCTGGACGGCGCTCTACCTGTTTACAAATTACCCCTGTTTTCTGCTGGGTTCAGCAGCAACTGTTTACCCTCCCCCGTGATGTAATTAGGGCTTCAGAGTTCACGGGTGCCTATTATGAGCTCTCCTGTGTTTTGTCTTGGCGCTTCATTTCTGTAGCAGTAATCATATATATATATTAAAATTTGGTATCAATTGTTTGGCTAAATTATGCACAGTGGGCCATCCTAACCTGCCATTAACATAACATATGCTAAACAATGTGTTGATTTCCCCCTCCCCTTTCCTTTTTTTTTTTTTTTTCCTTCTCCCTGATAATTATGCTCCAAAGCATCAATTGCTTATTCGGGCAAATTAAACTTGGAGTTTTCCTCATTTCTTCAAACTTTCAAATTGTCTCACTGGAGGCAGATGCCGACCGAGCACTCCTTCCGCTGCCTTCTGAGGTAGTGGAGCTGTTTTCTTGCTGAGAAAGGCAAGTACCACATAGCAGTCGCCAGCATCGGGACTGCCCTGATGCTCCAAGCCCAGCCACAGCTTGGGATGTTGCCTCTGCTCTCCCAAGCCAAGGAGCACCCAGGCCTTGATGAGGTGATCAAAGCTCACTACAAGTGTCTCTGTCCTCCTTGCTCCTCTATCCGGACAAATCTGCACTAAATCTCTTTTAGGTGACAGGCATTGTTCTAGACATGGACACACAAAAAGACGTCAAGTGACAAGGTTTCTGTCCTCTGACAATTTATAATCTCATATGGGGGATTTATTTTTCTCCAAAGGGTTATTGAATAAATGTTTTAAGCTCCGTGGACTGTACAGTCCATCCCAACCTTCAGCTCAGCTTGCTGTAACTCAGAAGGAGCATGCCGGTGTACCAGTACAACTTTATCTATGACAAGAATCAGGCCACATTTGCTGATATTCATGCCAGTGTCCAGGCAGAGACTGTATCCAAGTCATTAAGTTTTATTTTTAAATAAATTACTTTTATTTTATGTGCAGGAGTGTTTTACCGACATGTATGTGTGTACCATATGCAAGCAGTGCCCACAGAGACCAGAAGAGGGTGTCAAATCACTTGAAACTGGAGTTATAGACGGTTGTGAGCTGCCATGTGAGGGCTGAAAACCAAACCCAGGTCTTCTGCAAGAGCAGTAAGTGCTCTTAACCACTGACCCATCTCTCCAGCCCTATGGTTTAGTTTTGTTGTTTCTAAAGTAAAATGATATGTTTAGACTGTGCTATGTGACTTTTCCAAGAGAGATATGAGCAAATAGCTATCCCCCCCAAAAAAAAGGGTACCAATGATTAATCCAAGAAATGATTTAACTCTAGTCCAATTGGTGAACCACTGAGTTTATGGGGTTATTTACAAGAACATGGGTAGCTCAAAACTAGCATCACTAAAAATCCCACCCCGCTGTGGATGATGATTCATCAAAGCTGCATCCCGGGAGCCCCGTGCCTTCCTTGTAGGCAGATCCACTTAACAGTCTCCTTTCCCCAGCAGTTGTTACTGCTTATATAATTTAGGGAGGGGCCTGTGGGTCTTGTGACTCTCTAAACTTCCCAAGCCTTGTATGTGAGCCCCTCTCAAATCTCCAGGAGAGAGGGTGTCAATTCTGGGGTTGCAGCAACATGACACTGGGGTTAGTGAGACAAAGGAGATATGACCTAATGTAGACAGCACTTTCCCAATGCAGCACTTCAGGGCTCATGCCCAGAATAAGTTCAGACTGGTTTCATGGATGAGTCTACACAGGGATGGAACCTCAAGGATCAAAAACTGAGGGCATTGGCTAGCCTAGACAGTGTGTAACCTGTGTGTAACATGCCTGGGACAGTCCATAGAGTGTAGCCAGGAGGGCCAGCTTCAATGTCTGGTTTAAGGTGACTCTCAGTTTACAATGGAGTTGAAAGTGAGCAGTGGGCAATCATGGGATAGAGTAGAGGGTGGTAAAATTGGGTGGTTACATGGGAAATACACACACAAATAGTGCAGGACATGTGACAGTACCTGGAACGAGAACAGTGTAACTGGAAAGAGGAGAGAACCAATTGGGACTTTGGAATGATATGGAGTCAGTTAGGTTATTAGAGCTTGAAAGGATGTGTGTTGTAGGCCAAAGGTGGCTCTACCATGGTCTATTAAGTGGATACCCAGTACTAATTTCTCACCTTGTTGGGGACCTCTGGGGAGGTAATCTGGGCTGCACTGGCCTTAAAAGGGCTCTGAATGAGCCTAGATGAGTTGACTTGCTCATCTATCTTTGCATCATTTGGGGATTCTGCTGTAGGCTAGATGTGGATGAGACACTTAACCTGGAGTGCTTCTCCATACATCTCATCCACCTGAGATTAGCAAGGCTCAACCATTTGTTCTGGCATCAGCAAAAGCTGAAGACAGCAAGTCAACACACATGAGCCTTCTTGGACTCTAGTCTCAGAACTGACAGTTCATGGAAGGAGTTCTTGTTAGAAACCATGAATAGCTGTTCACTAAGCCTGTTCTGACTCCATGCAGAAAACTACATTTCCCAGCCTTCCTTGTGGTGAGAAATGGTTATGTGACCAAGCAATAAGCCCAGGCCAGTTTAGCTCACAAGTGCATTGAAGGCTCTTTGAGGCGACTTTGAGAAGCTTCTTTGATCACTGCAAAGCTACAGAATGGAGGGAGCCCGTGCCCCTGGAGTTTGACTTGAAAGTGAGTGAGTGTATTGCTCACCAGATCACCTCTTTTGGATTATATGTCTGTGAAAAACAAAGTATCGTTTTTCTTTAAGACATTATGCAATTGGGTTTTCCTACATAATATGAAAATAGTAGGTGAATCTTTTTTCTCACAACTCACCAGTATGTCCTCTACTGATTTTTCCTTCCAGCAGGATCAAATTTCAAACCACGCATGCATTAACAAATTTTAGGAAACACCCAATGGACAGGAGTGGAATTCACACCTCTTTATTTTATTGAGATGATAACAAATATAATGGCTAGTGCGTCCTTGGTAATAGTCCTGTGGTTAGGGCTAAATGGACTGAGGGCTGTGGTAGGTGATTTGAGTGAACACCCTCAGATAGTGAGGAACATTCATGACTGCTAATCTTGGCTGTAATTTCTCATTTTTCCTCAACTGCTTCACGTTTTATGGGGGGTTGTATTGATGAATGCAGATGATAACTGTCAGCTCTGCTGGGAAAGCCTGGCATGAAAATTTTAACAACCTACCTTGTATTTCCTTAAGGCAGAGAACAAGGCCTTGGGCCTTGACAGGTTCAACCCATCGTGTTCTACCCACTTCTTTTCCCTCTTCCCTGAGCATATGCTGGCCCACAAATTTTGTCAGGTTAATATTTCTACAGTAATTACAACACAAAACACATTACTCCAATCCAAGTGCAAACAAAAAGCCTGTTGATTTTTTTTTTTAACACTTTTGGCTCTTTACTCTTTTGGGGGCCCGCCACCCAGCTCCCAAATAAATACACACAGAGTCTTATTCTTACTTACAACTAAGCCCAGCCTTAGCATGGCTTGTTTCTAGCCAGCTTTTCTTAAATTATCCCATTTATCTTTTGCCTCTGGGCTTTTACCTTTCTCTATTTCTGTATATATTTTCTTTCATTCTTAGTCTCTGTCTGGCTGTGTGGCTGGCCCCTTCTTTTCTTGCTCCTTGATCCTCTCTTGCCATATTTATCCTCCTCTTTTATTTGCTCTGCCTGCCAGCCCCGCCTATCCTTTCTCCTGCCTTTCTATTGGCTGTTCAGCTCTATTAGACCAATCAGGTGTTTTAGACAGGCAAAATAACACAGCTTCACAGAGTCAAACAAATGCAACTAAAAGAATGCAACACATCTTTGCATCATTAAACAAATGTTCCACAGCATAAACAAATGTAACACATCTTAAAATAATATTCCACAACAGATGAGGCCCTCTATCCCTCTTTAATGCAGACTTATGCATTGTCCTCTCCCTCTGTTACTGAGCTCAGCCATGTGACTTATTTTGGATGATAGGTCGTGTCTTTTCTGTGGCTTCGCCATGATCATCAAAACTGTCTAATTTGCCATAGTCTTCAAGACCAAAGCTCACAGTGGGTCCAAGTATTCAAGGAGACCCTGAAAGTATGTCTGTGTACTCGGGATGGGGAAATGGCAGGAGCAGTGGGAACACAGTGGCAGAACAGAACAACTAGCTGTGGAAAAGAAGGAAAAGAAACCTTTCCATCCTTTGTTCTTCAGTTTAAGGGTATGTCTGAGCCTGATTTTATTTGTCATGATGATAAATACCCTAATGAAAAGTAACTTAGGGAGAAAAGGGTTACACTTCAGCAGTAACAGTCTGTGATGTGAGAGAGTTAAGGCAGGAACTGGAGACAGTTGGTCACATCACACCCACAGTCAAGAGCAGAGAGAATGCTCCCGTACTATCTGCTCACTGCTTGCTTATGTTTAGCTAGTTTTCTTCACTCTTATACGGCTCAGGGTCCAGCTTATGAAGTGGCTCCACCCACATTCAGGATATGTCTTTCCCCTCCATTAACGGTAAACACAATCTCCCATAGACATGTATACAGACCGTTCCTCAGTTAGGATTCTCTTCCCAGATGATTCTATCTTGTGTCAAGTAGACAGTTAAAGCTAATCAACACAAGGAGCAACCAGGAAGTTAAACTTTAGGAAAAGTTAACTGCATCACTTTTTCAATCTATCTGGAGCAGCTAAATGGGGAGATCATGTGTTTCTATTTATCTGTAACAGCTAGATTGTGAGGCCAGGATGAGTACATACATTATTGAGTACATACATTATTATATTCTTTATTCCCCCCTACATAAATTTATGTTGAGATTTAATTTCCACCAATTAGAAGCCATTGTACTGTGTTCCTACATCATAGCAGCACCTCTACATACACAGGAGGGAATAATGCTGGAGTGAATTTTAAGTAGCTAAAGTAGTTCTAGAATGTGAATGCATATCCAATTCAATTTGTAGAAAACTTTAGATTAATTAGGTTTATAATTTGCACAGTAAGGCAATGTAAATGTGTTGCTAGCACTTGAGTTTTTGCTTAATCCTCTGAGTGGATATTTAATCTTTTTAATATTAGAATTAAAGCAACTTGGAAGATATGAATGTTAATCTAATTATATTCCGATCACTTTAATTTCTTTAATGTTTTAAACAACAAAACAACTTTACAAATTGGTTTAGGTTGGGGAACCCTTTTAGAGGGTCCTGAATCCCATCGGTAAGTGCAGTCTAGAGGAGTTGGGCTTGGGAAGAAGTTTATAGTTACACAAATATAAACCATTAATCCTGGAGCCTCAGTGCGTACAAGGTATGCTGCAGAAATTCCGTAACAGCTATGCTTAGTTAGCATGAACCCACCAACAGGAACATCCAAGTAAATAAACAGCTTTATGGCACCCTAGCCATACAAAGCCAGAGCTTTCAGAGAATCGATGATGAGTTAGGGCTTGGAAGATCTTTTGCCTTTTGCTGCTGTTATTATTTCAAAGAGAGTGGGAGGGAAAAAAAATCAGAGCAGGACATGAACAGTGCTTGCAAATTTTATTACCTCATTATAATTGATATCTGCTCTCTGAGCCAATAAAAGAAGCCGTATTCGGCACTGTGGTATAAAATCTTGAATGTTTTAGGCTGTCAAGATTTGGCTGTGGTGAGGTTGACACAATTATCAGCTGCATATAAGGTCTTTACCCCCCAAAGCATGCTGCAACAGGGAATCTTTCAGAGTTGGTATGAGGATTTACCAAGCGCTCGGACGATAGCTCCTTGGTCGTTGTTGTTTTACTTAGGCCTGTCCCCAGGCTTTCCAAAGTCTTGGCTCTCTTTCTTGGCATTCAGGAACCCAAGGCTTCTGGACAGGCTGTCCCCTTGCTTCCTGAAGAAGGGGTGAATCTCTGGGGGTTGATTTCAGTTTAAGACAACAATGTGGAAAAGCCCTTTCAAATGGTGCCCACTGGACTTTCATATTTGATAAGCAGAATCCATCATTCCTGTCTGGAACTAATTACATATTTTCATTAAAAGGCGGTGAGAAAGAAACCAAGATTATGTTATAAAATGAACCATAAGTTTGAAAATTAGAAACAATTCCAATGCGTATCAAGTGAGATTTACTCCCATAGTGAGAGAGCACATTACCTGTCCATTAGGTGGACAGTAGTCCCACTAGCCTGTAGACCAATGAATCATTTTGATGGGCCCCCCACCCCACCCCTGGGGTTTGTATAACTGCAGACCTAAAATGACACGTGAGTGTGAACCTTTGAGTGTCCTGCACCCCAGCTCTTGGCCTTAAGCTCACAAGTAAGTGAGAGAGGCTCCTCCACTCTCCAGAACTCCTCATTGTTATGTTCTCTTGTTTCTTAAGGAAGAATAAACAACCAGAGCAAACACATCCCAATGTAAGTAATCCTGGCTAGTGAGTGTAATTTTCCTACGTGCCCTACGGAAGTAGCTACCCAAAGGCTTTCTCTTCCTTTCGGGAAGGCTGAGTCGACCTCTTGCCTGAGGACAGTGAGAGCTAAGCTGAGCTCTTCGCTTCTCTTTATTGGTTTCTGGTTGGAAGCAGGGATGAGAAAAATGAGTTCCTCAGATGTGTGCTTCTCAGAAGTATTGGAACTCTCTTTCAGCATCTTCCACTCTCTGCTCTCGTGACTAATCTGTTTAGCAAGTGTTTTCCATGGAGTGGAAGGCTTTATTGGCAGAACTACTAACTTTAATAGCAGAGCTTAGCACAACTCAGCTTGTAAAAAACTCACTACCCCTATTAAATCCTCCGCTTGTAAAGCCGTCCATCAGCACTCACCAACCCTTTTAACCAACCTTTTCCTTAATTTTTTTGTTTGCCTTTTGTTTTGTTTGTTTGTTTTTGCTTTGTGAAGCAGGGTATCCCCCCTCCCCACCCCCGCCTGTCTCTCTGAGGCGTAGGGTGGTCTCAAACTCACAATCTTCCTACCTCAGGCTCCAGAATGCTAGGATGGCTGGCCCACACCACCACCAAGCCAGGCTTCCCTTCTTTACTCTTTTGTGTAGCCCAGGCTGGCCTTGAACTCTCTGTATAGCCAGAGGTAACCTTGAATTGCCGGTCCTCCCTCCTCCACCCCCGAAGTGCTGAGGTTTCTTGTCTGCGGCGCCGCCGCCACTCCTGGTTTAGTTTGGGGCTGGGGTCAGAGCCATGGCTCCGTGCACGTTAGGCAAGCACTCTTCATGCCGAGCTACAGCCCCAAGCCTCTGCTCTCTTCTTGTAGAGTTGAATAATGACACATTAGATTCAGAGTCAGCATTTTTTTTTTCCATTTGAGGTTATTCAGGAGCTCTTAAACTTGGGAGTGGGATCTAAGGGATCCTGAAGAATGGGGAGTTCTCTGGAGCCTCGGAATATTTAGTACGCTTCTAGAAGAAAATCTGTATGGCAGGAAAGAGCTGCAGTGTCGTGGACTAAATGGTGCCCAGTCATGCCCTGTAGTTTCCGTGTAGGTAAGCTTCATGTGTGGTGGAAGAAGATGGGGGACAAAAGTATTATTTACTTACTCTCCTCACTTGAGTCCAAACTCTCAACCTTGGCAGTTCTAAAATATGAGATTGGATGCATCTTCGCAGCCAGGACTGGACTGTGCATCATTAAGGGTCTGGCAGCATCTGTGGCCTGTGCTCTGAAGTCGCCAGCCAACTCTTCCCCAAGACCAGCTGATAAACAGCATCTCTAAACACTACAAGGCCCCCTCCCTTGAGAATGATCTCCTCACCCCTCTGGCTCATCATGTCTTTCCTTCTAAGTTTATATCACCTTAAAAATGTATGGAAATTTGAACTTGATTCTAGTTAAGGAAAAACAATCTGCTTTTTCCAAATTATTATACCAAAAAAATTCAAAGCTGAAACAGTTTACACATATGCCAGCACTTAAGCCCATAGAAAACGTTGAGAAAACTAAGAATACACTCGTGCGCTTCTAATTGCCGGACATCAATTGATTATCTATTACTTTCCAAAATGCCATTGTCAATATTATTCCCCATTACAAATATGGAGGGAAAAATATGGAGGAGTTCTAGAAAGCACCAGAAGTGGTTTTGCAGCCTTGGGGCAGAATGGAAGCGCTTAACCCAGTAATCCATGATGGCTGCTTGGGGAGTGCTCAGCTGTTTCTCTGAGGCACTGAGAGCACTTTGGAGCAGAGTGTGGAGCGGAGTTATAGTTCTGCTGTTAATGGTGGAGGCAAGAATTGCCTGCACCTCTCAGATACATCGCCAAGTCTTCAACAGCAAACTTGTGTGTGCCAGCCGCCTTGCCCCAGCATGGGGGCATGAATTGGGGTGGAAATCAATGGACTAGCATTCTGATGCAATTGCCCCAAATTATCGAAGAGAGAAGAAGACCACTGTAATTCACCGGCCACAGCGTTTTCCCTGACTGTTTTTGTTAAGCATTAGTCTGATGTGATCAGTTCAGTTCTCTGGCCCTGTCTCATCACAGCTCTTCCATAAATACCATTATTACTGCGGCTGAGTTTCCCTGTGGCTGAACAGCACCAGATCTGGAGGTCTGATCCACCTTAACTCCTGCATTGCCATTTTACTTGGTGACTCCTCGGGGACACTACAGACAAACCTTTGATGCTCGAAAGATGTCTGAATGGACCCTTATCTCCCGCCAAGTCCCTGCTAAGCAGAAAGCAGAGATACCAGTCTATGTTACAGGCTAGTTTGTGGTTTACTTTTCAGGGAGCTCACAGTCTAGTAAGTAGGAGATCTCAACCATCAAGAAGATGAGTCGGAGCACTGGAAAGATAGGTCAGGAGCTAATAATGGCCTACTACAGTGGCAGAGAACTCAAGTTTGGATTCCAGTATCCATGTGTGGAATAGTTCATCTTTAACTCCAGCCCCAAGGAGATCTGACACCCTTTTTTGGCATTCACATGCACAAAGCCACACACAGATGCATACATATACACATAATTTAAAAAGTCATAAATTTTAAGAACAGTCAGCAAGGGCTGATTATGAGCCCAGCTCTGCCATCTTGCTGGCCCACATGGGTCCTCCCCCATCATCTTACCTCTGAGTCGTCTGAATTCTCTCCATGACTATTACATGGCATGGACACTTCTCTATGTTGAATTTGAAAATCACTTTATTATCATAAATCTTACCTGATGCCCAGAAAGTAAAACATAGTCAATCGAATGAACCTTACTTCAGCTGAGTTAAACCCTCATCTCTGAGTTCGCTCACCAGTTTTTGCCTGTACACGGGCAATGTGTGAAACATAGTTTCACTAAAGACACTCAATTTTCTATAGATTGAATGTGTATCTGAGGTTCAAGTTTTGCTGTGGCTCTGTCAGGGTCTTGCTGCTGCTATTGTTTTGTTTGGGGCTGTGCTGAGGTAGGACTCAGGGTGTCACACTTACCTTTTTATTTGCTAACTGACAATACTGTTTCTGGATCAACCAGAAAAGACCTCATCTCTTCCACACACACTTCAAGCCTAGGGAAACCTGGAAACATTGAGCAGCAAAGGGGATGCTGAGTGCCTCAAAGCTGGTTGCAAAGTTAAAAATAATGACCATGGAACTGATTCCAATTGCTTGTTGATAACACGCGTGTTGATGACACCCATTTCCAGAGATGATTATCAATGCCACACTTCATAGGAAACTCCTCTCTTGGAAAAATGACATTTAAAATTAATGTGAAATTGTGTTTTAATTTAATTTACAAGGAGTCACAAACAGGTGGGAGAATTATGTAACAATAATTGTGTTTGCAAGAAATTGATTTCATGCTAAAATTATATGAATATGCTGTTATAGTTTGTTGTCATTTTGAAATGTGCTGTTTTGCCATAAAACACAGCGTAAAGACACTCATGTTGGAGCCCTTAATCTAGTGTGTAATTGCTTAAGTGAGTACATTAACTATATTGTCAACTACCTGCTCTCGAACACAGGAACTACCAGGAAAGGTTTGACTTCTGCAGGGCGCAAAGCAGATGCTCAGCCTGGCTTGAGGAGTTGCTGGTGGGGTCAGTCTTTGCATTAGGAGGGGATGGGGAAGACACAGAGACCTTAAGGAAGGAGCCAGCCTAAGAGGTCCTGGCCCACTCTTTTCCTATACCCTTTTCACACTTATGGAAGACACTGTTATCTTCGTGCAACTTAAAAATACTTGGGACTGATCTCTGTACCCTCCCTTCCTCCTTCCCTCCCTTCATTTTTTTTTCTCTTCCTTAAAGTGTTACTTTTGGTCCACCGAAGTCACTAACTTAGAGTTTGACCTTGGCAGTTCTTCATCAAACAGGCTCCATTTTATTCTTTTTTTTTTTTTTTTAAATAAAGCTGATAAATAACAGATCAAATTAGGCTGTAGCTTATTGTATTTCTGGATGTCAATGGGATGTGTCGTTAATCCATCACTCTTCCCTGTCCTCACCTGCACTTAGAGGAAAGCTTATGGAGCTTACTGGTACTGCTGCTTCATTTCCTTGAACTTGGTGAGACTTGTTCGGCAATCATTTCCAAAAAACAAAACAAAACAAAAAAACAGTTTTGGAAAAATGCAGATCCTACAGTGCCGATTCTGCCAGCCACCATATGAGGACAGACTGGCTTGAATTTTATAGTGCATTCCTTTCTCTGATGAGACATTGGCCACAGGCGGTGGCTTGGTGAGGTGAAATAAGGAATGTGGATGCCCACGCTTTCTGATGCCCCTGCCAATGGAGAGGAGCCTGAGACTGTGGTCCGTGCCCTGGAACTTTTTCAGTATGTGCTTTTAGACTCTCATTACGCCTGACCAGCACTTACCGGGAATACCAAGCGAGCTCACACCCTTCCATGTTGGGCCCTGGCACACCAGGAAGAAAGCTGAGAACGTATTTCACCTCCTCAGAAGTTACTGAACACTTGCAGAGACGTTCTTAGTCTCATTTTACAAAGTCAGTTACAGATGGAGCTGCAGTCTCATTTTTATTTAATGTAAACCGTAAGACTATTGGTACTATATGGAAAAGCACCTCAGGGGCTGGGGATGGGGCTAAAGTTGGCCCAGTGCTTTGCCTAGCGTGCAGGAACCCTGGGTCAGAGCCCCAGCAACACAGAATATCAGGTGTGGTGGTGCGTGTCTGTAATGTCAGCACTCCGGAGGTGAAGGCAAGAGGATCAGGAACTCAAGGGCATCCTAGCATGGAGAGTCCGCGGCTAGCCTGGGCTACCTTGCTTTTAAAAAAAAAAAGCTTCAGTGCATTTCAGATTCCCAGTGTCTCTGTAGGTATCTTCAGTCAGTTCAGTGTGTGCTGTGACTTGAGTGGATAGTGGCCCAAGACTCACAAATAACAGTGTTGGATCAACAACAGCTTATTGTGTGTCAAAGACTCTCCTAAGGACTCCACCTCAAACACCATGGAATAGATATTGTATTGTAGCAGTAAGAAAATATACAGAGAGGTTAAGGGACATGCTGACCGCCACACAGGTGAGCAATGGCTGATCCTTCTGAGCAGAATTCAGACTTGCAAACTCGTACTACATCTAAGGCCATCCTATGGGCACATCCCTTGGATGCTAAAGAAATCCACTGAGTCACCTCGGGAGTAAGGACCTCTCACTGTTTGAGATTAAGGCAGAAATGATAACTATATTTCCATTTGAGTGCTATACCCAAACCTGCCTTACTTGCCTAAAATGTTAAGAGGAGCCATATAATGCTCCTCAAAGTCCAAAAGACTCGGGGACTGCGGTCAACTTGGAATACCATTGGAGAGTGTGGAAATGCACTGATATTTATACCAGGCCTTGGCTTTGAACTCATAATGTAGCTGAGGATCACCTTGAATTTCTGATCCTCCGCTTCAGCCTCCATAGTGCTGGGGTTATAGAAGCACACCATGATGCCCTGTTTAAAAGTGGTGCTGGGGACAGAACCCAGGTCTCCACACATGCTAGGCAAGCACTGTACCAACTGAGCCTCAGCCCAAGCTCTATCTTGAAAACATTCAGATCTCTGACAAAATGCCAGTTGTCCTAGGGGTGACCAGCAACTGCTGCAGCTTCTGTTTCTAACGCGGAATGGGTCCATTGATGAAGACTCAGAGCTGGGTCAGTGGACAGATGAGGTCTGAGGCTGCATGGAGGCTGATTGACAAGGACACTGGCTCCTGGCAGCCAGGCACACTAAACAGGAAGAGACAGAGAAAGTGAAAGTCAGGGTTGCACGGAAACCAACTGCCCTGCACCGACTTTTGCTGAGAGCTGCTACCCTTTCAATGGTGTTGAACATCTGTCTGCACAACAATATTGAACTGAGCTAACATGCGTCTTTGACTGACACTTTTCTGGGGTCTTTGTGTATATTTCCTCATCTCCTGTGAAGACCAGAGCATACTTACACAGTGAACGATGATATTCCCTTTATTTTAATGGGATGCAAGGTAACAGAGGGCCACTGTCCTATTGGCAAAGGTCTCCATGTCTGCATCCTATTCCCAGCACCTCCAGGCCTGGGAATCATTTTTCTCCAAGTGAAGAATGTCTGAGCAGGCCCGTGTATGTGACTGGGGCTTGGGCTTGAAGGTGTGAAGGTGGACTGTCCTTTCCTCAGCCTATTCAGTTTCAGAGCCCAGAATGGCTGGCTGCCCCTAACTCAGGGAGGGTAAGGGTGGGGAGCATCAGCACATCCCACGGTGTGAAACCATAATGAAAGCCATCGTATCCTTGGTTCACCATTTATTAATAAAATGCCCAGTACCTTCTGGCGTGTGCTTTGAACTGCTTTTAATTATCTCCAGTTGGATGGAGAAAAGGTAATGGGGACCTCATAATCGCCGTGGAGGGAACGATTGGAATTTTATTTCCACGGGGAAGGCAGACATTGTTTGCCAGGGGAGCCGAGAGGCCTCTTTCAAAGTTGAGGACACTTCCCGGTGCCACACAGCGTAAATCACTGTGCAAACCACGCGATTATCCCCTGCAGAGGAATCAAGTGTGTCTTTATGGGATTCTTCACCAAGCACTTAGGAATAATCTGATATAAAACAGCAGGGGTGGAGAGTAATGACAACTTCAAATTAGTTTAATGAATGTTTACATTTAAAGGGGGGGTGGCTTTTCTACAATCCCGAAAATACAAAATGACAGCTCTCCTTCCCATCTCTGTCTGTTCTAGCTACCTCCACCCCTTTTTCTTTTTTTCAGCCCCTGGAGAAAGGTAGCTTAACCCTTTCAGCCCCAGGGCCCCTCTTAAAGAAGTCTTGCTTTGTTCAGCCTGTGTCAGAACAAGTCTCAAACAGTCTCCCATAAGTATCCCTGTTATACATGCCTGGTCGGCTTTGAGAAAACATCTGTTTTAAGTCAACTCTGATTCAGTCCAGGAAAAAATAAATTCCTGGCTCTCCACCTGCTCAGAGGTCAATCACCTACCCACATCAGGCAGAGATGGATGATGGTCTGCAGATGCCCAGGGTATTTTTAGCTGCATGTTGGCAGGTACCCCGCTTGTTGAATGCACCATGGAAGCAGGAGTTTGATAAACCATCGTGTTATTTAAAACTAGGAGTGGGTGCCAAAGCCCTTACCAGATCTGTCCTGGGCTGCTGGGCTAATTCCCCACTCCTGATGAAGAAGTATTCATGTTGGCAAAAGAAGGGGAGTTGGAAATGTTCCCATAGCTCACATCGTGAGAATGCACCCCAAGGTACTTTGTCCAAGGAACAGCATTCGCTTTCAGATCTGGTTCCCCAGCCTGAGCTGCCCTACGCTCTTGAAAGCGAGGTTCCAGCATGTTCTTAGCCATGCTTCCAAATGCAAGCATTTCCTGTTGGGCTTGTTCCTGGCCCCTTCGCATTCCGACAGACCCATTTCCACCCTGAAGCTGCCAGCCTGGATATAGAATGCAAGCTGGAGGTTATGCAGTTTGAGCAAGGTCTATGGGAACAACAAGGGTAGCGTTAAAGCGAGAAATAAAAAGCAAACGACAGTCCTGAGGGTGGGGAGTGCTCAGGGATGTCTGGAGAATCAGGGGGCGATTCCAAACGCTGATTTAGAAGCAAGTATGGTCCATTTTGGCCATGTGGCCACGGCTAGAGAAGTCCGACATACCTATGACATTATTGCTTTTGCTACCCTCCCGTGCCTGACATGCCAGCACCCCAGAAAAAAACCTCAGTGAAGGGTCCAGAGCCTCCAGGAGTAAAAATAGTTCTTCAGTGGAGTAAGGTAAGGCTATTTTTCTGTGGAATCCAAGGACTTAACAACCCAATTAGCCAGGAAGGCTGGTGTTCCATGAGGGCCAAAGTCAGTTTTGAAGTGGAATTTGTCAAAGGTAACAAGATGGCTCCAGAGCAAGGAACTGGTGATTCTCAGTTAACTAGAATGTTGCGTGAATCCAAACCCCCATTTTCCTGGAGGTTTCTCTAGCCAGGCTGTTGGAAGAGAAGTTGCCAAATATTTGTGGATTTTAGAAGTCTTAGAAGTGGGCAGAACTCTCTAGTTCTCCAGCAGGCACTACAATCAACCCCTTGTCTGGTGTTTATGTAAATGATCTTTGCCAGCGATCTAGTTCTGAGGAGCTCTCTTTCAGAGGCAAATGCATGCTATAAGATACACTTTATACAAAGTTGGTGTGCAAGAATGGGGTGCTGGGGCAAAGCAAAGTGGCATGGCCATGGCTTCCATCCTTTAGATGCTCCCTCGGTTGAACAGAGGAACAAGGTCACCATCATGGTTCAAACTGCTGGATCTAGGACGTTGGTGATCTCCCCTCTGAATGTCTGCTTATCTCCCTGTAAGAACAGACATCACCCCAAAGGTAGTTTTGAATATCGAATGGGATAACACAGGAAGAGCATTTGGCACAGCACCCGAAGTAAAAGTACCATCTGTGACATCACACCTGTGACAGAGCAGATTTGTGCCTGGGGACAGGCAGGTAGGAACACATGGCTCCTGGTTCTTCTGTGACTTGTCATAGGTGACAACTAGTTTTCCTGGGAAGACTTGGAGGGAAGCAGTTGTTTGGATGTCCACTAATGAGAGAGGGTGGCCGCAGGGAGCCAATCCCAAGCAAGAAGGCGGGACTCATAGACCATGAGGATAGGTGAGGTGTCAGGGAGTGAGAAGAGTGAGAAAGATGAACTTGCTGTGTAAATAATTGGCTCGGGAATGACATGCTAATGTGTGGGTAGAGAGACAAGAATGTACAGAGAGGAGATACTGAATAGAGGGAGGAAGGAACCATGAGGTTTGGATGGCCAAGGCAAAAATGCACCAGGGATTGGTGGTTTGCAGGCAAAGGAGCTGTACGTACTGGTGCACGTGTATGCACCCCCACAAAGGATGAAGGGATGTTGACAAAGGTGCAGGGTTTGATGGGATGTTTGGACAAGTACCTGAGTACATGCAGAGTTGGGATTCGATTTTTTCCACCCAGTTAATACCTTACTCTTGTGAGTATTTGTAGGTGTGTTCGTGTGTGTGTGTGTGTGTGTGTGTGTGTGTGTGTGTGTGTGTATTTGTGAGCACTTGTGAAGACAACTCTGGGTGTCATTGCTCATGCTTTCCATTTTTTTTTTGAAGACAGGGTCTCCCACTGGTCTGGAGCCCAGCCAGGCACAGGGACCCACCTGAGATTACAGAGGTACACAGCCGTGCCCAGCTTTTTTTTAAAATGTGGGTTCTGGGATAAGACTCAGCTCCTCCTGCCAGCAAGGCAAGCATCCTACCCACTGAGCGATACCCCTAGCTCCACTTTGCTTTTAAGTTTTGAGCTCAGTTATTAAGAGCATGCCCTGTTCTTACAGAAGACTGGAATTGGTTCCCAGCACCCCAGTCAGATGGCTCACAACTACCTGTAACTCAAACTCAAAGGAATCCAGTGCCCTCCTCTGGATTGCATGGGTACCTGCACTCTCATGTACATACCCACACACAGAAAGACACATACACACAAACTATAATGTAAACGCAAATTTTTAAAGCTTTTGCTTTTTCTTACTATGGGACAATTCAGAAGGACAGTAAAAACTTGGTGGAATTATGAATAATTAATTAATAATAAATTATGAAGCTTCCAGAATTTTCCTTAGTTCTCATGACCATTGTTCCTAGGCATAGCTCATCTGCTCCCATCTTTACCCCATGAGACTGCCACCTTCAGACATCCCCTCGTGAACCCAACATCCAAGGCAAGACTGATCTTTTCATCAGGGTTGCTGGAGCTTTGATTCGTCCTGGCTTCATCTTCAGGCCTGCCTCTTGCCTTCCCTTTTCACATACCTACCAAGGTCCCTTTTTTTTCTTTCAGCTTCTAACCTTTGAACCGGCCCTCCTTCACATCCAACCCCACTGTAACCCAGGGCTAGTTCCCTCTGGTTGTTCTCAGCCACCGCCCACTTTTCCTCTGTCATAGTTATCACAGGCAGTAATTGTTTTAATTGTCACTTGATTATTGTCTGTGTCTTCCACTAGAACATTATGGTCTCCATCAGGGTCAGGCAAAGAGCTTCATGCTCAGAACTGCGACAGCATTTCGAGTGTCTGCTTAGGCACTGCTGAAGGGACGCTGGCCAGCTTGAGCGGGGCGAGCATGGCTCTGGCAGGCCTTGCCCTTCTCACATTCCCTCTGCCTTGCTAAAAACTGTTAGAATTACATTCCCAAAGCTAGCCTGTCCCCAAGGTCTGTTCCCTTATTTGGCCATTTCCTCCTCCTGGGGCTGACTACCATAGTCCAGCAATCAAAAGTCCCCTTTGGCTCACCTAATTAACATGATCAATTAAAATTTAACACTTCATCTAATGCGGGGTTTCCTCTTGTAACTTTATAAACCGCCATTTTCTTATGGGCCACATCTGTCTCCCCTCTATCCAGGGTCAGTCCTTTGTCCCTCTGAGGCAAGTATCCCTGCCCCCTTTCCCTTCTTCCCTTTCCCTTCTCCCCTTCCCCTTCTCCCTCATTCCCTATCTCCTTTACCGTCACATCCTAGCCCATTCTAACACAGACCTCCCCTTTTCCTCCTCTTAAAATTACACCTGCAAGGTCATTTGTGCTGTTTTCTGCCTGAAAAGAGTCACTTTAACTTTTCTTCCCCACTTAATAAAGGGTCTCTCTGTGAAAACAGGTGATTGGGTCTGGTTTGTGCCTAACCCATGGTCCAGGAGGGAGCCCCCGCTGTGTGCGAGAGTCCCCTTCAACTGCTGAGTTTCATCCATGGTCTTTTGGATTAGTGAGTGAATAAATGAATGATTTCCAGGGAGGCTCCTTGGACCTCCCTGTCGTGAAGGCTCACCTCTCCGCAGCTGTCAAGGCCCTCAGAGCTCAACAGTGGGCCTGGATAAGCAAGTCCTCCTGTTGGGCTCCTCACCATAGATGCCTGCAGCCTCCAGGGACCTCCTGCCCCCCACCACAAGGACTTTGCTTTGTGAGGAACAACCCGAGTCAAATGAGGGACCATATATTTGTGGCTTGTCAGCACTTTCTGCTCTTGCTTCTGGAAGTTTGCATCCTAATTTTCATGGTGGTTGCCGTACCCACTGGTACCCATTGTAATCTATCATGGTAATTTCTGGCAGATGGGCTATCTGGGTGGCAGAGATGATGGGTGAGCATTCTTCCCTCTGTCTGGGAACTCTGCTGGGCTCCAGCCAGTGATACCACCCCTATTGTGGAGTCTCTATTAGATACTCACTTTGCTAAAGAGATCTTCCCAGCAATCAACATATAAAACAGTCCTTTTCCTTATGTCCAGGTTCTGATCCCTGCCCTCGCTTGCTTTCTTCTTCCTAGTGCTTATATCACCTTACATGTTCCATTTCTTTTTTTGTATTTAGGGGCTGGGCTCCCCCCTCTACTAGCAGATAAACTCTTTACACTGTCTTGCTCATCCCTGCAGCAGGGCCTGGCAAACACACAGAAGTACTCAGTCGACACCCGGTTGGCTGAATGGAATGAAATGCCGCTTACTTAATGTTGCAAGCTATGCTCAAATAGCAAACCTTTGCTTGGTATTTTGCAACAAAGCCAGCCTCACCAGATGGCATCTCCTGGGATTACCTATGATCCAGGCAAAAGATCTCAAGCGTACCAATAAAGAATTTGTCTCCAGGCAGAAATCTACACAAAAGCACAATTCTTGCACATCCAAATGGATCTTAGAATTGGCCATGGCCACAGGCCGCCTGGGACCGTCAGCTGTGTAAGCAAGCACCCAGGGCACGGGGCAAGGAAGGTGGAGGCTGATTGCAGACACACCATTAGTGTTAGTGGAATGAGATGCAGGTGCCTGAGGGAAGAGCACTGGGGCGTGAACTCTGTGACCCTTGGAAAGATGGCAACAGCCACCAGTGATATTTATGAACTGCCCAAGGCACTAGAACATCCCAAGTGCCTTCCAGAACTTTGCTTACATGAAACCTATCACAATCTTGGAGGACAAAACAGTTATGTCCCCTCATGGATCTACACAGGGAAACTGAAGCAGGATTTGCTGGAGTCCTTCAGGAATCAGCAGTAAATCTCTGTGTTCCTGACGAGTATCCCATCACTGCCTCTTCCACCAAGTCTGAGTCTCAGGATCACATTCCTCATACCCATTGTTCTCTTCATGGTAGGTAACTTCGATCATCTACTACACTGGATTAAGACATGCCAAAGGCTTTTAGTGAAAAACACCCCTGGGGCTGTGTATGGTGTGGCTGAAGAGGGGCCCCACCTTGAACCTTGGCAGGACCATCGCACAGGCCAAGGCTCTAGACTGAATAAAAGAGGGAAAAGACATGAGCTTTCTCTGCTCTCGGCTTCCTGATGGATTGAGATGTGAGGACTCCCAGCTGTATAATTCCCCTGGCCATGAACTTCACTAAGCCTTCCATGCCAGCATGAAGCTAAACCACGAGCTGGACTAAACCCTCCTTTTGTTGAGTGGCTTCGGTCAGGTGTTTTGTTATTGCAATGAAGAACGTAGCAGACACACCTTAGAAGCCTCTCATGCCTAGACAGCTCCAGTTAAAAACTAAGGATAGATTTTGAAATGTGAGCCGGGTATGGCTGCCCACAATTATGAACTGCCCACTTTTGTGAGTTCCAAGACAGCATGTTAGAGGGGGGGCAGGATGAGAAGTTGTTCCTTGGGGCAGATGCCCACATGTAACAAAATCTTGCCCAAACAGGGTCTCATATAGTCCTGGCCTCAGACTCCCTATGTAGCCAAATTGACTTTGAGCTTCAAATTTCTGCACCCTCATCCCCCAAGTGCTAGGAAGGCAGGCATGTGCCGATACTGGGTTTATGTGATGCCAAGGACCAAACCTAGCTTTGCGCATGCTAGATAAGCATTTTACCAACTGAGCCCCAGGCCCAGCCATTTATCTTGAAGTGTACTGGAAAGGCAGTTATTTATAAACGTCACACCTCAACTTGTTAGCTTTCTGAGTCATTTCTTCAGTGAGACTCTGAGCAGATAAACCACCTGAACACAGAGTCCAGATCCTGTGTGGTGACGTGCCTCTCTGCAGAGAGGTGGGCTCTTGGTGCTGCCCTGGGCAAAGGGAAGGACAACCAGGTAACCCCGTGACCTGGACCAGGGAGAATAAATTCAACTTGAGCATGCCGCACCTGCCTGATCAGGAGTATGATGAATGCCATTGGGAGTTGCCAGTTCTTGTACACGCTCAGCGAAGGCCGCACACGCTTCGCATTAATCACCACGAGCAAACACAGGCTTCCAGCAAAAGAGCCAGATGAGTGGGAACCAATTCAAAACAGCTTTATTTCTTTGACAGACAGGACCTTTTTGTGGAACTCGGCTTTAAAAACCTTTTACATCTCTGTCTCGTTCACACATTGCTGTGGTCATTCATATTTATGTAAACCTGGGAACGCAGCATGGCCTATTTATCACAACCTATGAGTAGGAGAATATTCACAGGAAAAGAATCTTTACATGAATTTTTTAAAGCTATTAAATAGTATAAATGGAAATTATACCATCATCAACCATTATGAAGTAAACGGTCTTCTGAGTTTAAAGAAACCTTTTAAATGTCAGTGTACACACAGGAAAACAGCCATGAGTTAAATTAGACAGTGTGTAGCCAGCAAAGATGGCAGTCTTTGCTATTAGGAATCGAGCTGGAGGAATACTTGTCTGGGGTTAACCTGTGTTTTGCTAAGTGATACTAGTTAGTCTTAAGTGACAGTGATTTGTAAATCTGCATTGGCACAAATGACCAGATGGAAGCACTCAAAACCCTCTTGATTCAAGACCCTCCCCACCTGTCTTACATAACCAAAAAATTACCCAAACCTTTGTATTCCATTTTCAAAGCAATCCATTAATATTCAAACATTGGAATTATCTTAAGACACCTATTTAAAAGAATATGGTTCTTATGCATCAATAAACACAGCATGTTTCTGATTTATTATTGTTCCTGCTAAAGAGTTATTATTCCAAGTTGAGTATGATGGCTTTATCTTACTATCCTAGCATGGGGAGACTGAGGCAGGATGACTGTTGTGAGTTTGAGTCCAGCCTAGGCTATATAGTAAATTTTAGGCTAGTCACCCTAGGCTATAGAATAAGAATCCCCACATTTAACTATGTAACCCCATATAGGACCACAAATACATACATACATACATACATACATATATACATACATACATACATACATACATACATACATACGTACGTACGTACAATACAATATCTCTGTCTCTCTGTCTCTCTGTCTCTCTGTCTCTCTTTCTCTCTCTCTCTCTCTCTCTCTCTCTCTCTCTCTCACACACACACCCACACATAAAATAAAAAAGGTATTTCTTGCAAAGGAGGCTGAGTAGCTCAATGATGGCCATCAACATGTTGGAGAGCAGGGAATGTGGCAACTGCTTGGACAGGAAATCAGAAGCTTCCACAGTCCTAGTGTGATGCTGAATCCTTGAATCTCCATGGACACTTTGAGGCTGAGACACTAAAGTCTGAAGTCTGTGGGTGCTGGGAACAGTGGACACACTCACTCAGGGAGAGTGGTACAGGTTCTTGCAAGTGTGTGCATTGACTTCCCCTTCTTCCCATTTTCCCCCATCCTGCCTCCCAGCCTTTTAGATGGAGCCACTTACATTCAGGGTGGGTCTTCCCCCTCAGTTACTATCCCACAAATCAATTCTCTCTGGAGATATGTCCCCCAAATCCAGTGGTGCATTTCATTCATCTTTGAAATCTCTCAATTCAGTCAACTGAGAGCCACGACCAGCCATCATATTATATATGTTGAAGGAAACGTCATTTCAACCACAGGAGGGTAGAGCATGGAGGAGTGGGTGTGTTTCTCTCTCACCCCTTATTTACCCTGTTGCCCAAGAGTACCTACTCCTTACCCAAACCACATTTTATTTATTTCCTCTCCAGGTCTAACTGGCATTATTGCTTCAGCCCACACACACCTCCACCCCATCTCTTCTGTGTGGCCTGTGTTTGGTCCCTAAAGTCCTGAGAAGGCATCATTTATTGGCCCACTGCCAGCCCAGGCTTGGATCAGTGGCTCTCTGCCGGTTTCCCTAAACCAGCCTCATGTCCTTTTTGGCCTCCAGCTCTAAATTATCACTCCAGTTATAATCATAGCTCTTAAGTTGGTCCCTTGATTGCTTCAAGTAATTGGTCCTTTCAGGGAAGAAAGAAAGAAAGAAAGAAAGAAAGAAAGAAAGAAAGAAAAGAAAGAAAGAAAGAAAGAAAGAAAGACTTAGTGATTTCATTTCTGTGTTTGTTATTTTTCTGTTGCTGTGATAAAACGCTGTGACAGACAGAGGCTTAAGTAAGAAAGAGTGAGTTTATTTTGGCTTCTGCCCCCAGAGGGTTAAGACTTCATCTTGGCAGGAAGGCTCTGCAGCAAGTGGCAACATGGCAGCCAGAGCTGGAGGATGTGAGATCACGTGTTTAAATGCAAACCTGAAGGGAGAGAGTGAGATGGGAGCAGCATGGTGAGAGTTTATACATCTAAAGACTTCTGCCAGTGACGGACTCCCCTAGCAGGGCTGCACCTCCCAAAGCGCCCTCAACAGCAATACCAGTGGAGGACCGAGTGTTCAAGACCCAAGCCTACGGAGGGCATCCCTCACTCAAGCCACCACAGTCTCAGAGGTGTGAGTTAAACCAAATTCCATCCCAAGACCAGTGTGTTGGCGGGAAGTCTGCTGTCTGGGGACAGTGGTCACTGCTGTTGCCACCAAACCCATATCCGGTATACCAGACGGTCTCATTGGGTGCTAGTGGAGCCACACGTTGTTTGGATTAGTTTACTTGATCATTCGGACATTCACTCATCTATTGTTTTTAGTTTCTTTGTTGAGACACACTTTCATCATCCAACTCAGACTGGCCTGAGAATTGCTGTGTAGTCCAGGCTGGCTTGAATCCCAAGCTCCTCCAGCCTCTGCCTCCCGAATACTAGCACTGCAGGCATACTTACTGATTCTCCCTTAAACTTGCAAACTCTTATGTATAGTCTCCATCCTGTGGAGGCCCAGGGTCACATTGCCTCCAAACTTGTTCTGTCTCAGCACGGACAGCGATGGGAACTATGGTGAGAGTGCTTTCTAGACCAAGTAAGGCTACGCCGTTTCGCTAGCCCTCTTTAACCTGCCATAATTTTAACATGCTTTTTCTGAAGATGACCTTTTCCTTTTTTATTGGTGTCCCATAGGCATTGGCTAGGTTTATTATTGCAGTGATCATTATTAGCCATACGAATTAATAATGCCTTTGTCCATCTTACACACCATCTTCGGGGCAGTGAGAACCTCTTTATCTTTTCTCAGTTCTCTGAGCCTGTCTGTATATGCATCGTGTACCACACTCTTAGTGTTTAGTGCGTGCTGAGTGAATCTCTGGCTGCTTCTTTTCAGATGTACAAGTTTACAACCAGCATGCAGGTTGTTGCTTTTTAGCATGGATCTGGGCTGAGATGATAGAAAGTATAGATGCTGCTTCTAGCTAGCTCTAAACCAGCGAACACACAGGAACAGTTGGTGGCCTCTGGCCCAGCATCAGAAAAGTAGAAGTAACCAATTCAACCACTGCTATCTTTGAAATCCACTTAGCCTGAGTTTCTTAATGAGAAGCAAAGATAAACACAACCCAGCAAGGTGATTGTGCCTCTCTGGGCATGAGCAGGATCATATATGCCTTCTCCTTGAACTTCTGGTAATTGAGAAGTGACATCATTGTTTCCAATTAAACATGCATCTGTTTAAGAGTTCAGCAGGGTATTCACATGTCTGTGAGGATTATAAGATCTGTGTGCTTTGTAGCTATTCCCAAAATCAAGTTCACATATGTTTAATTTAATAATTTAATTTAAAAATTTCAAAATAAAGACAGAGTCAATTAAAAAAAGTTCTTAAGCCATTAAAGGAGACACAAGCCCATGTTCACAGTACTCAGAGGCTGAGGCAGGGAGATATCAAACAAGAAACCATACTGGGCTACTGAGGAGACTCTGTCTCCAAACAACAACAACAACAACAACAGAAAATAAATCTATGTTCGGCATGTCCTTTTTAACTTCCCCTTTTCCCACAAATTTGAAAATGCATTTCTGCTGGCCTGTGGGCTGACCCTAGTGTGGCCTCACACATGATAGGCGGCCACTCTAGCACTGAATAATACTCTCAGCCTCTAGCAAGGGCTTGTTATTACTGTGACACTGGGGTTTGAACCTAGGACCCTGGGTGTGCTAAGCTTGTGCTCTACCACTGGGCTACACAACCAGTAAGAATGAAATCCACCTGGGTAACAGAGATGTTTTTGAAACTCTGAAAGTTTCTTTTCCAGTCTTTTTTCCTTATATTTGTTATGTGACATAGTTTTAGCTGTGGTTTTTGTTCCTTAAATGCATTAAATGATTGCATGTATTTGACAGCCTCAATGATACCATACTCCTCTTGCCAAAAAACTGAGGCAAGAAGTTTAGATATGTATATAGACCTCAGCAGTTAGCTTCCTTCAATCATAACCATGTTCAAATACATAAGAAGTTACTTTTAATGATTATGTCTTTAAAAGATTTTTTAATTATGTGTAGACATGACGGGGGGGGGGGTGTGCATGTGAGGGCAGGTACCTGTGGAGGTGAGAAAAGGGTATTGTATCCCCTAGAGCTAGAGTTACAGGAAGTTGTGAGCTGCTGAATATTACTGAAAGCCAAACTCAGGTCCTCTGCAAGAGCAATATGTGCTCTTAACTGCTGAGCCATCTCTCCAGCCCCTAATGATCATGTTTTGGTTCTTATTCTATAAAACAATAAATGTCAGACTTCAGTTAACTTTAAGTCTAGCATTAGATATTTCAGAGTTCCCAGTTTTCAACAGTATAAGCAAATACTTTTCTAGTGTTTTATTTTTCTTTCTACATGGAATCTATTTACTTGAAGATGTATTTTATACACTGTATCATTAGCCATAAGATCTGAGCCAATGATATATTGCTGAGACTTGTACAAGTTTCATCAACCAGGACTAAGTATGGCTTTCTCAAAGTGATATTGTGAGCATGTCCCATCTTCACGTTTGGGAGCAAACCATCTCATTTTAGTGAAATCTGTGGGTTCTGCCTGACCACACATGGTGTCCTATTTGCTCCTGTGTAGACATCTGAGTAAAAGCATCACTTTTTCCTCGTCACAAGATGACTTGATTTCTCACCATTGAGCTGGCTCTCTTGGAAACCCCAAAATGTTGCCTTTTCATCTGAATTCATAGAGTGTTCTTTCTCACCCTTCTCCTGCATCACAGTCTCATGATGCTTCTGTGAGTTTATAGAAGACTTGAGCTCATATGTCTCCCAGAGAATTCAAAACATGGTGGCTGGCTGTATCTGGCTGTCCAGGCCACCCTGTGGACTAGCATCCATGGTATCTGAGCTGGCTAGGCTAACCTGCCTAATCACCGTGCATACTGGCCCCAACTCTACCCGTGTTCCCCTCCTTCTCTCCTCATGCACACATGCATGCCAGTGTATGTGAAGGCCAGAGGGCATTTCTTAGGTGCCATCTACCTTTTTGATTTGATTATAGACAGTCTCTCATTGGCTTGGAACTAAGGAGGTGGGCTGGGCTGACAGGCCATCAAGACTCGAGATCCACTTGTCTCTACCTCCCCAGGGCTGGAATTACAAGTGCAAGCCAGGTCCCCTGGCTTTTGCCCATGCCTTTTTCTTGACCCTTGTCAATTGATTCGATCTGAAACTATGACTAGTCAGGTCACATGAAAGGAGCTCAGAATGTAGAGTCAGACAGGTCAGACCAAATGCTTGGCTTCTCCCACTATGTGCTGTGTGACTTCTAGAGCTATCTGCAGTCTCGTCCTGCTTCAACTTCCTGGCCAGCACAGTGCTCAATTGTTAGGAAATTTCATTATTTTTTGTTTGTAGATGATAGCTGTGCCTTAAATGGAGCAGAGACTTATGTACTAAACTCAGTGTTGGTTGGTTTACCAGTATTGAACTATTTTTTCCTCATTATACCCTAGGGAAAGAGTACTTATGTGGGTGCATGTATGCTTTTGTATGTGCGAGTGCATGCAGATGTGTTCATTCCCACACATGTGGAAGCCGGTGGACAACCTTGGGTGTCATTCCTCAGGAGCCATCCACCTCTCTATGTTTTTCGAGAGAAGGTTTCTCATTGGCCAGCAACTTGCCAATTGGGTGAGGTGGGCTGGCCAGCAAGCCCCAGGGATCCACTTGCCCCTGCCTTCCCAGCACCTGGATTACCACTACCATGCCTATCATTTTTTTTTGTAGGTTCTGAGGATCACACTCATGTTCTCAGACTCGCACAGCAAGCACATCAGCAGCAGAGCACCCCCGGCCTGAAATAGCGGCTTTCTTAGTATTCTCTCTCATTTTATAGGTGAGGTTTCCAGAGGTGAGATACGATGCTGAACTGTATGCAGCTGCCATTTTGCAGGCGAAAACTGTAGGCTGTCATCAACTGCAGCCAAATAATCGTCTCAGTCTCATAGCAAAACCCAGCAGAATCTGTTTTTTCAGTGTCTGTTCTCTGGCATCTAAACCCATGCTTTTTCAGTATTAAACCGAACTCAGTAATACTTGGGCACCCTGCCGGGCCCAGATGAGAGACTTAAAACCCGTTATCTCTTTTTCTTATATTTTTGGCCACCTTTGCCCACCTCCTAAATGGACCCAAGTCTCAGGCTCTTTGTGTGCTGACAAATATCAGAATTCTGAATTTCATCATGGAACAGGGAACCCAGAGCAAACACAATGGGGAGAAATTACCGTGGCCAGGGCTGACAATGTGTGGATGGGGGCGGGGGGGGGGGCACAAAAACTGCAGGCATGCACAGAGACCTGATTTGAATGGTATTTCTGAGAGGAAGCTAAGTAGGAGCTGAAAATGGCCTTTTAAAATACAGCACATAAGGATGCAATTCACAACGACGTCTCCTCTGTAAACACGCAGCTGTGGGGTTTGTGAGGCTCAACGCGCACATACCGACAGCATACAAATTGTCAAACGCTTAAAGTTCCATTATTGCAGAGAGGGCCTCGCCCAGTGTCCTTAAATGGTCCCAGTCTTTTCTCTCCTTTAAACCACAAGCTCCACATCCCTCACAATATATTGACAAAAATTGCACACCAGAGATCATATATAATGATTTTTCAGATTCTTCAGTTTGATAATCGCTTGATAATAGGATTCTTAAAAAAAAAAAAAAAAAAAAAAAAAAAAAAACAGATATTGAAGCTGATCCCCCAAACTCCTGTAGGGACTCTCCAGGCAAAGACTGTTCATTTACAACACTCTTAGCGGATGCTGTAGCTATCCACCCGCTTTTCTCCAGCACATGTCTCTCAATCCCTTCTCCTGGACATGCGATTCTTCTGTGTGACATGTGAGTGAGTACATGTTCCCATGAGTGTGGGAGCACATATATGTGTTCAGGTTTATGTACGTATGTGAATGTGTGGGTATGGAGGCCCACCTCAGGTGGTATTCCTCAGATGTCTGTCATCCACCATTTATTTACATATGTATGTATGTATGTATGTATGTATGTATGTATGTATGTATTTCTGAGGCAGTGTCTTCCTGTCCTGGACCTTGTTAAGCAGTTTAAGCTTTCTGCCCAGCCATCCTCAGGGACCTGCCTTTCTCTGCCTCTCCAAATCTTGGATTCCCAGCTTCTACCACCATGCCCAGATTTTTCAGGTAGGTTCTGCTAATGGAACTCAGGTCCTTGTAGGCAAGTGCTCTGTCATCTAAGCTCTCTCCTCAGCCTCTAGGCAATGCGGCTCTTACAGTTTCTTTGTTGTCCTTTTGCAAGATCATTCTTGCCTGGTAATTCCTTTAAATATCTGCCTAATACTGGGTAGGAGAATAAAAGCTCCCTGGAGCTTTGGACCTAGAGATTTTAATCTTCACTCTCTGTCTACTATGAAAGTTTTGGGGTGCAACACTTGCAAGCTGTCAACCTTGGGGTTCCCCACAATAGGAGGAGAGGAGAGTACAGCAGTCAGTCAGAGGTTGAGCTCCTCGCTCAGGCATTTGCTCCTCATCTGACTTTGCTCATTTTTGCTGACTCAACCAACCCTTGAGTTCTACAGGTTGACAAAGTCCTATAAGTTTGGTTGGACTTTTGTCCCTTGTAAGTCTGTCAACACAGATCTGCTCAGGGCATGCATAGCTTTTAAATTGCCTATTTGGGTCTGATCACCCAGGAAGGAGAATATGCTCCTGTTTTGTTGGGGTGGTGATGCAAGGTAGGTGAACTTGGGAGTCTTGTGGATGATGTCATTTGCACACTGCTCAAAGCTCCAGTGTTAACCTTAACCACGTAGAACTGTGCATTCCCATTCACCACCTCATGTTACAGAGAGCAAATCCCCTGGAAGATAGGATTTGCATCCTTGAGAAGCAAATTCAGCTGAGTATGGTTGCTCATGTATAGAAGCCCAGTGCCTGGAAGGCTGAGGGAGACTGTAGTGAGCTTAAGGACAACTTGGGCTATGTCACAAGTTTCAGGCTAGCCCAAGCCCACATAGCAAGTCCCTGCCTCAAAAAACAAAGAAATAAATCCTTTAGAAATTGCTCAGCATTCAAGAGCCTGTGTTGCTCTTGCAGAGGCCCAGAGTTCAGTTCCTAGAACCCATGTTAGGTGGCTCACAACCCCCTATAACTCTAGTTCCAAGGGAACCAATACCCTCTTCTGCCCCTGTAGGCATCCCACATATAGGTGCATGCTGCTCATGTGCACACACACATATGCACACACACACACACACACACACACACACACACACACACACAGATGGAGAGACAGAGAGAGAGAGACAGAGACACACGGAGAGAAAACAAACAAGAAAGAAAAGATAAAAAGAAATATATTTCCTAGTATGTACACAGTTCCTATCGTCAAGTGAAACCACCAGGAGCATTTGTTGGCTTGGACTGAATGTCGAGAACACATATGAAGGACCCAAAGAACGAATGAGGATTCATAGCCTATGATGACTCTTGGTCCATTCCTTTGGATTCATCTAATTGTTTTCATTTAATATGGAAGTCTTGCTTTCATTTTTTCAACCACACCCTTCAAACTTCAGTCATAAAGTGGAAAGACCTCAAATCAAGTTGCTTGGTTTTCTGGCTTTCATCTTCCAAACAGTACTGAGTATTCAGCCCCAATGTCTCCATATAATAAGAGGTGCTCAATAAATATGCATCCACAGTTTCCTCTTGGGTTTTTTCCAACCAGAGATCAAAAGTATCGACTCCAGAATGTTTTTTCCCTTCTCTCTCAATATTTGACAGAGAAATTAGTAGAGATGCCCAAATATAACACATTTGACTTGCACTGATGAAGCTAGAATAATATAAGAACTTTGAAAGTAATAGCTTACTACCCTGTTGGCATAATTTAACATTCCCTGCTGGTACAGTGTCCTCTGCAGGTATATTCTGTTGAGAGGCTCTCTTCCAAGCAGAGGTTTAGGAAGAGAATTTCCTTCCATCTCTCATCTCTACCATTTTATGTCTTGCTTCACACCTAATAGCAGTAGGAGGACTTGTTCACATGTCTGGGAAACATTATCCCAGAAAATCTCTTGTCCATAGACGAGAAGCCTTGACCTTAGCAGCTCAGTAGTCATCTCTGATATAGGAGCATTATATCTCCTCTTTCTCATTTTTTCCCACAAAAAATCCCTTTCTTTTCCAACAGAAATACTGATAGTTGCAAATCCATCTACCCTGTAGACACATTAATAATTTCCATGAAAGCATCATGCTAATTAATTCTATGAGTAAAGGCTCACAAGTACAGGCAAGTGCTGTAAGATGCATCTGATTTAGTAACCTGTGTCCTCTTGTACACATTACCTGGACTCCAGGTCATAAGACTACTTCTAGTAGCATAGCCCAAACAATTCTACCTGTTCAACTTGGTAATTATTTTATGCCAACCCAGTTACTACTCTCATCTGCATCTTGGGTTGTTCAAGAAAACACAACAGAAGTATTACTCATCCATTTATTTTTCTATCTGCATTCATCTATCCATACTTTCCATCCATCCATCCCTCCCCTCATCCATCTATCCATCCACCCACTATCCCCACCACCCACCCATCCATCACCCACCCATCCATTCCATCCACCCACCCACCCATCCATCCATCCATCCACCCATCCACCCATCCACCCATCCATCCACCCATCCATCCATCCCAGTTAACTCTTTCCTGTGACATTTGGAGTCAGCCCTTCCCTCTGAGTTGTGTTCCCCTTTCCCAGCTATACTCTTGGACTATGTGATCCTCACTGTCCCCGTTTCCTCTTGTCAGCTGGTGGCCCTGTAACCTTCTGAAATCTTTAAATTGCTTGGCCTTAACTTTTCATTCACTTATTCTTTCACCACTCGTCACTCATCTCACTTTCTTATGTTGTAACATTTCATAAATGTGATGATTGTAATCCTTGTTAGGACACATTTCTTTGCATCTAACCCAGTCTTTAAAAGTGGGAATTGTATCACTATTTTACAGACATTACAAACTCTTTAACTACGTGTCATTGGAATGAGAGAGTGGGGGTTGATCACAAATGTTATTGTAACATATGCCTCTCTGGGCATAGCTTTCCCCCTTTGCATGAATACAGAAAATTTGGCAGCTAAAAGTAAGCGCAAGGAGATCTTCAAGCTGTCCCTTCTCCCCCCTCCCCAGGGTGTTGATTGAGTTAAGATACCTGATTTTATTTCTTCCACAGATATTTGCTGAGTATTTATTCCTGATTGCACCAAGGGATTACTACAGGGTCAAAATGTGAAAGCCATTGCCCTCATGGATTTTATTGGCTAAAACTGATAGAAGCTTTTCAAGTGAACCCAACTAAAACAACTTGGGGGCACAGAAGAAACCAGGGTATGATGGTGAATCAGTATTTGGGGGTGAGGCTCCTATGGAATCCATAATAAAGTGGCTAGTCTTTCCGGTTTCTCTTAGCATAAGAGTCAGAATTTGCATACTGTTATTTATGAAATCACCATTCATAACAATCTACCTAGTATCATGGAGTCTCAACCAAATTCTTGGGAGAGGGGCTCAGAAAAGATGAATAGGGACCCAGTATGTATCTTTGATCAGGTTTTCTCTGTCAGGGGACAGAATCTTCTAAGACAGTCATAGCTTTTATTTTAAGAGAAAGAGGACTATGGGAATTGGGCAGATCTCCTAAAAGGTGGCATCATGTGTTCCTTTTAATTAAGAAAATTTATTGGATCCAGATGTAATGAGTGGCACATGCCTACAACAGCAGCAATAGGTAGGCTGAAGTAGGAGGATTCATAGTTCAAGGCCAACCTAGGCTATGTAATCACATCCTGTGTCAAAAACCAAAAGAAAACAAACAGCAACAAAACCCATAATAATTTGTTTTTCAAGTGAGCTCTTCTTATATTGTTATTACACAGTGTTGTTTTATCTACAAATATACACACAGACACACTCACAGAAACCCTAGACACAGAGACACTAACACACACATACAAACACACAGACACAAGCACATACACACACAGACACCCACATAAACAACCTCCCCCTCAACTACACACACACACACACACACTTTTTTTCAGTTCTCCTAGATTTGACAACAGCTTTATCACAGGAACTTTTAGTACAGTTTCCGGGGGCCATGGTTCCTACCTGCTCTGGGAGTTAGATCCAGCAGAGTCTAGGCAGGAACAACCTACTTTTTCTAAGGTAATTATAGAGTTCTTATTTCCTGTGGACATTTCTACAGTGGAATGGCGTAGCGAGGTGGATCTCGTGCTCTGGAATCATTCCATCCCTGTCATCCGCTATGTGGGGCTGGACAAAAATTGGGATTGCTCTGCCCCTTGGTTTCCTCATCGATCCAGGCTCTTCACACTACATTCCAAGTGAATGAGACCTCTATCAATGGATTGAGAAACTCAGGAAGCAGAGGCCTGATGCTGGGAATGTGACTTAGTTGATAGAGTGCTTACCCAGCATACACAAATCCCTGGGCTCATCCCCAGCACTGCATCGGCTGTGCATGCCTTCCGTCCTAGTACTTGGGAGGTAGAAACAGGAAGATCAGAAGTTCAAGGTCATCCTTGGCTTTATAGAAAGTTTGAGGCCAGCCTAGGTTACTTGAGACCCTTGTTAGAAAGGGGGAGAGAGAGAGAGAGAGAGAGAGAGAGAGAGAGAGAGAGAGAGAGAGAGAGAGAGAGAGAGAGAAGAAAGGATGAGAATGAGGAAAGAAAGAAAAAGACAGGAAGAGAAAGAAATAAAGGAAGAAAAAGAAGGGAAAGAATGAAGGAAGAAGGAAGGAAAGGAAGGAAGGAAGGAAGGAAGGAAGGAAGGGAAGAAGAAAGAAAGGCAAGAATTACCGGGAAGCCGAGCCCCCAGAGTGTAGGTCAGTGAGCTAGCTCCAGGGGCTGCCCCTATGAGTAGCTTCTCATGGAGTCTGTCTGCCCCTGGTCTAGGGCAGACACTTGGCTCTGCTTGAGTGACAAAGCAGATTGCTTCCTCCCACTTCTGCGGGTTAAGACCCCTTTCTCTAGCCTACTTTCACTCTGATTGGCAACTTCACTCAGAGTGAAACCTTCGCAAAAACCTCAAGATTTGGCTGAGCAGCAAAGGGATAGTCGCAACAAGATTCAAAGCCAAGTGCTGGGAGACCACTCGTGAGAAATTCCATAAGCACCAGAGTGTGGTTTATGTCACTATCGGTCTGTTGAAATGAAGCCGCCTGGGCCAGGTGGAGTGGTAGCGTTGTCAGCTCTAGCCTCGGGCCTCAGAAAGCTCTCAGTGTTGGCTGGTGAGTTAAGCACTGGGGAGCTTGTGACACATCTGTTTCCCTGACAGTCATCTGAAAATATATTGAGCACAATTGAAAGCAATATGAAAGTCTGTTGGCTTCAGCCCTATTTCTGCTGCTGACAAGGGATAGCCTCAGCTGTAAATACAGACAATACCAATTGCATGGATTTGGTGTGAGAGCTAAATGCACAAGGGTAAGACCTCCCCCCACCTCGCACAGGGCTGGGACATGCAGGTGTTCAGAAATGGAAACTCTTGGGTCATTTTCTAGACCTATGAAAGGGTTGAAAATAGTCCAAAGAAGTTGTGTGCCTGGCCCCTGGCCCATCTTCATAGGATACCTGGTTATGGAGAGGATAACTACTTCATGAACTATGGGCAACTGATAGGTTCTTTAGATTTTGCCATGCTTAGCCCAGGCACAGGCCATTTCAGATAGGCAGATTGGTCTTTAGTAGGTTGTGAATTGTTCACCACCATACACATGATAGCAGGGATGCATAGTAAGTTCAGGAAGGACTCATTTGGGGAGTTCAGAGGTACAAGAACACCTCTCTAATTCTGAGCTCTGTATCAGAGAGCTGTAAGTGACCTCCACTGCCACTTTAGTTAAGACAGAATACTGGAATTCTAGGTTTATCCATTTGGCTGTTTTCAGCTGGGTTATGAGCTTAGATAATAGAATGAATGAAGAGCCCAAATGTTTTAGACCATCCATAATGGAATCTGCTTGGTCACTATGACTACGTCAAACACTATAATTTTCCTACTTGAGGACACAAAGTAGAGATACCGTCCAACTTTGCCTGATAGCAGGAATTGCTACATGATTTCCTTTGCCGAGTAGAATTTGAGTGTCAGTGACATGTTACACTATCAGGAGGAAAGAATAGAAGAGCCAATGTGAGGGCTACCCGGCCTCCTTTTTGTGGCCCCAGAATTCAGGGACGCACTCTTCACATGAGTCTTGTCTTTCTGAGTCCCTGTGTGTCTGACCACGGTCACCTGAGTTTTCCTGCTGAGTCTTCTTACTGGATGTTGTTGCCAGTTGCTGAGATTTTTAGAGGCATTTGCTGTTGCAATAGAAACCAGCCTCTCTTGCCATAAAACTTTACACCGCATTGTTTTATTCATCTGCTTATGTGTGATTATGACTCCAACCTCCTTCCAAATGTGTTACAAACTCTAATGCATGATGAGGCAATTAAGTTCAAAGCCAAACAGAGACGACTGCTTGGTGCAGAGGGAATATGCTGCTACAGTCAGCCCATCCCTAACACCCGGCCCCAAATTCACTTGAAGTTTTGACTCAAGTGCAAAGAGAGCCATGTGGAGTTCAGTAATTCTCACTGAGGTCTTGTCTAACTCCTTGGCAACTTTTATGTTTTCCTAGGGAGGGTCTTTTGCCAGATGGTCGCAGTGTTCATCGTCCTGTTTTGTTTTAATGCAAGCTGACATGTCTCCATCTTCCTGCGGTGGGTTTCTTTTATGAGGTCGTGCTTTGCATTTTTCATAGAAAGAATTTCTGCCTCCTCACTGGGGAGCCCACCCTTGCAGTTTCTGTGGGGGCTGCTTGGTTAACCACTTGCCTGGGGTTTAAGGCGCCGCCGGCGAGCCAGATCATTGCAAACTTCTTGATTTACACTCTGGTGGAGAGGGTCTGAGATGCCACAGAGAAACAGGAAGAAGCAGGTTTGGGAGCCCAAACAAGAACTAGGCCACAGCTCTGGGGTGCATTTGGCATGCAGAAGGCCATGATAGAGAAGAACTCGTCTATCTGCAGATGAGTTTGTTATTCCCAGTGAAGGGCTTAGGAAGGACACTAACTGTGGGGTGCTGAACAGAGAGAGTAAGAAAGCGAAATGTAAGTAGTAGGTCCTGGTCAATGCCGAAAATGAATAATAAAACTACCTAGAATAAACAACGAGAGTAAACTAAACCATTCCTAGACACGTGTGTTAGATGGCCTGCCACCCCAGCTATTCGGGAGGCCAAGGTAGGAGAACTAAAGTTCAAGGACAGCCTGGGCAGCTTATTGGGACCCTGTCTCAACATTAAAAGGTAGTTAGTTAAAAGGATCAGGGTGTAGACCAATTGTAGAGTGTTTGCCTAAGACAAGCAAAGTTCTGGATTCAAATCTCAGCTCCACAAAATAAATGAATAAATAAATCCTAAAATTCATAGGGGTACCAGCTTGCATCAAGCAGTGTATAACTACTATTCTTTCTTTTAATGCTCACAATAATCCATTGTAAGAGTTGATTACATTTAATACAAAGATTAAAGGAGTAGGATTGGAATATAGCTCAGTGGCTGAGTGCTCGTCTAGTATGTTTCTGGGTTCAATCACTAGTGTGAGAAAGAAAAGGAAGGAAGAAAAGAAAGAAAAAAGGAAGGAAGAGAGGGAGGAAGAAAGGAAGGAAGGAAGGAAGGAAGGAAGGAAGGAAGGAAGGAAGGAAGGAAGGAAGGAAGAAAGGAAGGAAAGACTGACTGACTGACTGACTGACTTTGGTGATGGAAAGCTGAAAATGGGGCTGATGTTGTAGCTCAGTGAGTTGGTGGAGTGTTTGCCTAGCATGTGTGAAGCTCTGGATTTGGTACCCAGCACTGCATACAACTGTATTATACTGCACATCTGTAACCCTAAGTGAAAGCAGGAGGATCAGAAATTCAGGATCATCCTCACTAGCATAGTAAGTTCAAGCCCAGCTTGGCCTAGGCGCGCCTGCCTCTCTCTCATACAGCAGAAGCTGATGATGGTCTATCTGGATATAAAGACTGAGGCACAAGTACAGCAATGCCACCTTCCTTTGCTGGCACTTTTTGAAGCTGTGTTGACTGTTTTTATCTTTCTTTCAAAGTCACACTCTAAAGGACTCTCAGATTCCAGTGGCCAGAACTGCTATTCTCTGGACCGTTATGATGCTGATCACCAAAAATGTGGTGTGTAGCTGGACCAAACCACAGTGATTAGTAGACAAATGATGCTCTTTGCTGGCCTAGGAGGTCCCCTTGGGGGCTCTGCTGTGCTGAGACTTGAGAATGAGCATCTCTGTCTCACAGTTCACTGGGTAGATGTAAGCACAGCCTTGGGTCTTATGTTTTTCCCTGTCTGCTGTCTCATCACATGGAAAACCAACTTACTGTCATGAAAATTCTATTGGAAAAGCATTTTTTTTTAACAAGTTGCATCTACACAAAGACCAGTAGGTAAAAGTAATCCAAACACAGAACCTTTCTTACCTTGTTTCTGGAGTGCCCTGGATCAAACCCAGGGCCTCACACACACTAGGTAACTGTACTACCACCGAGCTGTAGCCCAGCCCTAGAACCAAGTTTTCCATTTTTAATTTCAAAATTAGATCATCTTTATAATAATCACTACCTGGAACAACATGTCATAGTCTACAAATGTACTAGTACTACGTACTAACCACAGTTCCACCACAGTCAAAGGGAACCCAGAGGTAGCAGCAGAAACATGGTCAGTAAGAAAGAAACCAAACTCACATTTCATGCTTTGACTGTTTTCAAGATTTTTTTTTTTCACATGCTCACATTGTCACTTGAGTGTGAACATGAAAATTTCTGTCACAGAGCAGAAGTTCAAAAACTGTCAGGGCCCTCACTTGGGAAGCAAGGATGCCTCTCTGTTCACCCTCTTTTGAAACTCGAAGAATTTCAAAGGCAGACTGCAAACCTGTGAGTTTTAGTTTCCTATTTCAGATTATTATTATTATGACGTGACATGCTCTGAAGATACGGAATATAATGTCCCTTACTTCAGCTGTTGTAGGAGAGCTGACTTATAGAGACTTGTGGCAGAAGCAAGATACATTGTCACTCTAAGCAGGCGAATGCAGGAAGGGCCCCACTCTACGGTGATGGAGTTTAGGGTGTAGAGTTTAAGCACACTTTAGTAGCAACAATCTCGTGCCCTACCCAGACTCTTTAGGGCCCTGGAGGCCCAGGGTTGGGAGTGGGTCTGAAGAGAAAAGTGTCAAGTAAAGGACACATGAGGTGACTACTGACCACAGACCTAGTCTCCTGACTGATAGCTGGGACCTCCACACAGCCCTAAGGATGTTTAATCCTTAGAGGGGGGAAGACAGGGAGTATGGTGAGGACTGAATTAACAAGCTTTTCAGAACACTCCAAGGCAAATTCTGTAATTCCAATACCTTCACTTGGGTCTTTAGGAATGGCTTGGGATCAGATATGGAGGAGACACATGCCTGAAATCCCAGCATGATGGAAGTTAAGGTAGGAGGGTCATGAATTCTGACCTAAAAAAGTAAGTTCCAGGACATCCTGAGCTACGTAGGGAGACCCTGTGTCTAAATAAATAAATGAATGGATAAATAAATAAATAAGTGTGCTATGGACTTCTGTTTTCCTTTCATAGTGTGTGAAGCATGAAGAAAGGAGAGTGAGATACCTGGAAATATAGCTCAGTAGGTAGAGTCTCTGCTCAGCATACACAAAAACCTGTGTTTGATTGCTAGTACTGAATAAAACGGGGTGTGGTAGTGTTCTCTTGCAATCCCTTGGGAAGGAGGGGCATGAGGATCAGCAGTTTAAAGTCATCCTTGTCTGTACAATGAGTTCAAGGTCAACCTAGGCTATAGGAGACCCAGTTCTCAAAAACAATCAAAAAAGAAGAAGGTGTTGAAGAATGTTCTGGGCTACAGGAATGTTCTAGAATGAACTAGAATGTTCTGCACTTGAATATTGACTCCAAAGTTCTACCACACTGCCCTAGATGAGTTTCTCTCTCCTCCTTGCAAGCCCTTTCTACTTATCCATGGTCACTTCTGCTTTCCTGTTAATCTGACTTCCACATGCTGAAATTGTCCCCATTGACCTTAGAAGGTACCACTGACTTCCTCAGATGATGGAAAGAAAATATTTCTTATGGGACCCCTTTATTTTCCCTCACCACACTGTTGGCTCCTGGACTTACTTTCCAAAACCTGTGGGTGGTTTGTTACAAGGGGAAGAGAGAAGCAGGGTGTGGCAGTCCATGGCTGTTTCCTGTAACAAACCATGCAGAGTAGACTTGTGGCTGAGTTGCTTCCCTGACCCCCCTAGAGTTCTAGGTCTGAATCAAACAAAGACAAGATAATGAAGTACTGTCATGTGACCTGACAGTGAGTGAGCATTGTGGATGAGCGGGGTCACCTTGCATTGGTAAATGGTGAGAAGTCTGGCCTCAAGGCCACCAACATCCTCTGAGCCTCTGTAGATATGACAGAATCAGACCAAGGAATTCAATGTTGTCTTTAGGGGTTTCTTTATGAAAGGAAGAGGGTTTTTCTTGCCCAGCTCTGTGGAGACCACTTTAGTTTCCATTTTTCTCGATGATGACATCAACAGAGGGGGTCCTCCAGCTGTGGGTATATCACTTCTCAAACATGTGGCCCATGTTGAGAACCACATAATACTTAATAATTACCACAATTAGTATCTCTTGTGGGCTGCTGAGACTACCTTCAGACAGACTCCCAATATGCAAAGAGAATTTATCACCACCACCCCCCCATGAACAGTGACATCAGTGGAAGCCTGAGATGCTTCCTAACCCCCTCTCTTTAAAGCTGAGTGGACACATAGACCACTTTCCTCCCAAACCATTCTTCCTCTTGTGGAGTTGTTCAGTTTACCTTTTGTCCTAACGTGGACTATGAGGAACAAGTATGGTGAACTCAGCATACCCTGAACATAACTGCTATCAGCCAGGGGATCAATTCCAGTTAGCTTGTCACTCCCAGGCCCTCCTGAGAGTCAAGGCACATGGCTTCTAAGATGCCAAGACGCTGCCTAACAAAGGTGGAAATGCAGTTTTATCAGGAAGTGACCCGGAAGGTGCAGATGGGAGAGAGCTCTGTCATGTTCAGACCTATTAAGTTTTTTAAAAATTGTTTTACTTTAATGATGTGTATGTGTGTGTGTGTGTGGGGGGGGCTATATACACTTGTGCACAGGTGTTCTCAGAGGCCAGGAACAACTGGAGTGGAGTTACAGCTGGTTGTGAGCAGCCTGACATGACTGCTGGGAACTGACCTCAGGTCCTCTGCAAGAGAAGTATGCACTCTTAACCTCTGACCTAGCCATCTCTCCAGCTTCTAACCTCCCCACACCCCTTTTAAAAGAGGGTTTTAATTCACCTTTTAAAAAGATGATGTTTTCCAAGATGAGAAGATCGCTCTATCTGTAAAATGTTTGCTTGTAAGTATAAAGCCTGAGTTTGACCCCCAGGGCCCATGTTAAAAAAAAATGAAAAGGCCAGGCCTGGTGTCAGGTGCTTATAATCACAACGCTGAGGAAGTGGAGGCAGATGGAATCCTGGAACTTATTGGCCAGCCTAGTATTGAAGTAGAATTGAAGAGCCCTAAAACTGAGAGACCCTGCCTCAAAACACCTCCCCCCAGCAAAATAAACCCCCAAACAGCTTGAATGTCTGAGTGCCTAATGAATGACATTCCAAGTTGTCCTCTGACTTCTACCAAACACACACACACACACACACACACACACACACACACACACACACGCACACACGCACACACGCACACACGCACACACACCTCACTCAATGGTAGAACTCCATCTTTCAGTATTCAAGCTAAGGATCTCCTCTGGCTGGGTTCTTTGAATTGTTGCACGAACTCAATACTTTTCCGGTCTCTCAAGCTTTCAGGCACAGTGAACACATTACCATTTTAGTCTTGAGGACTCTGTTAAGCTGCACAGAATTTGCTTGTTTTCCCTTGGAAGGATGTTTTGAGAAGGACACCATTATGCCACACTGGCCCCTGTTGACGTGCTGGTTGAGGGGGGGGGGGGGAGCGGTTTAGTGGGGACTTGGGTGCCTGAGAAAAGGAGTGAAAAAAAGAAAAAAACCAACTGAGAAAACCCAAGAGAAACTGAAAGACTGCACGCTGGAACAAAAGGGAGGGGGCAGCCAGCCTCAGGACCCAGGCGGTTAAGGAACTGGCTTCGACAGGAAGTGGGCAGGAGGCTGTTTTCAGTACACTCATGGGAACTGAGCTGGAAAGTGCTGTGGTGAGGGTCTGTGGAAAAAAGGGCTCTAATCAAGCTATAAATATCTGTTGCTTTGAAGTTTTATGACCAACAATTAATGTTACTGGAAGGCACATAAAGAGCTATTTCTTAACTTGGTGGGTCTGAGTGGGCCAGGGTCAGGGTAAGAGTCTGGCCTCATGGGAGCCTGTCCTTACACATTCCCTTCTCTCTCTCTGTTTCTCTCTCTCTGTTTCTCTCTCTCTGTTTCTGTGTCTCTGTTTCTCTCTCTCTCTGTCTCTCTGTCTCTGTCTCTCTGTCTCTGTCTCTGTGTCTCTGTCTCTGTCTCTCTCTCTCTCTCTCTCTCTCTCTCTCTCTCTCTCTCTCGTGTGTGTGTGTGTGTGTGTGTGTGTGTGTGTGTGTGTGTGTGTGTTATAATATAGTACACAGGTGTCTAGAGTAATTTACCTCAGTACATGGTCATTTGGCCATCCATTCATCCATCCATCCACCCATCCATCCATCCATCCATCTCTTCAGTCATTAATATCTGTTTATTCCAGGTCATATTCAGTCCCTGCTGATATAGAACTTTCATTTAGTTGGAGAAAGAGCAAACAAATAAAAAAAAAGTTGGGGAATAAGAAATGCTCTCAAGATAACCCACACTGTTCTGAAGTCTGGACTAGAGGTGGGGTGAAGGAGACTTTTCTGTGGGAAGTAGCTGTAAACTGAGGCAGAGTCCAATGAAGCAGAATGGGGTGGGGCGGGGAACTGCCAAATACCAAAGTCCTGGGGCAGGTCCATCAGTGATGTCAGGACTGAGGAGTCCACTGCTTGCCTTGAAGGTCCTAGAAGGGCTGTGAATTTTTCTTGGTAATGGACAAAGAGGTCCCCAGGGTCTCATTTGGTTATACCAAATGTCTGCTTTTGTAATATCCTTCCTCAAACTTTAATTTTCTTCCTCTATAACAAAACAATGACACAACTCTGCCAACTCTGCCACCCCCACCCCCATCTCCTGCTATCTGACACACACTGATCACTACACACTCTCTGACCTCAGTGCTGTGCCTCTTTCTGGAATCACAGTCCAGCATGAAACCCATCCGTAGGCTCTGTGAGCAAAGACAAACTTGGCAGCCGGAAGACAGGAGCACAGGACTCAGTTCCCCACAGAAGGCCCATCTTCATGAATGGAGACCTCAGGAATTGTGGGAATCTAGGATCTTGGGCTCTGGAACCTGAGTTGACTTTAGAAAAAAGTTTGACATAGGCAAAAATGCATAGAACAATCTGGAAATGTTAGTCTTTGGCAAGGGAGCATTTTCAAATACCTTCTAGTCTTTCAGTAGCGCTCACCTAAGGATGTTCTTACTCACTTGGTAGAACAGCTCACCTAAAGTCTTGATTAGCTCAAAGTCAAATTTTCAAAGTGGGCTTCTCCACATAGTGGACAGCATGTTTTCTCAAAGAAATGTGTGATATCAACTTCCTTTTCAGGTTGCCTGAGTGTGTGTGTTTGTGTGTGTGTGTGTGTGTGTGTGTGTGTGTGTGTGTGTGTGTGAAGGGGGAGGTCTGTGTGCAACAAAGGGGTTTTCTTCTTGGTTTCCTTGGGTGCAGGGAGCTATTTGTGACTGATAGGATTCATTATGTGCGTGTTTAGCTTGCCCATTATCAAGGCTTTAATGATATTAAAATCTAAATAAATACAGAGAGGGAGGACTTTGGGAGCTAGCAATCCATTGTGCTGGCTTTCTTGAAATTAGCAACAAAATGGCAGCCAGTTGGCCTGTGTTCCTTCTTTCCCCACTACAGTAACAAAGCCATGAGCTATATCACTCAGTTGACCCTAAATGACTAGTTCATCTTCGATGGGACTCCAAGCTCCATTCATCACCGTCTCTGCTCCGTGCAAATCCCCTGCATCTCCCAAGAGCCCAGCACTCATTCCCCTGAAACCGGTTGTGAGTCCCAGGACTATGCAGGCAAGAGGCCAGTGTCTTGTCACTAATATTGGGTAATTGTTCTTCAGCCAGATATAATTAAATCCTATGATGCTCTTTGTCTAGTAGAAGATATGGTTGGCAACTAATGAGAATGTGCTGGAAAGAGAGATGGCTTTGGGGACAGGATCAGCCCAGGATGGGACATGGAGATGAGGATGCTTAGAGAACTCTCTACAACTGATATTGATGTTTCTTAGGACACAGTCTTCAGAGGTCACCACCGTGTGGAGCATCTTAGATGTTCACTTAAAGGTGGTCCTCTACCTCCCTCTCAAGAGTGAAGTCAGCTCCTATTCTTACCATTGATCATGTGACTTCTCTGTGTGTGTTTGTGTGTGTTCATGTTTCTATTGGAGCATGTCAGGGCCAAAGGTTAACCCTAGACCTTGTTCCTCAGGTGTCATCCTCCTTGTTTTTTCGAAACAGGGTTTCTCAGTAACCTGGAGATTACTAAGTAGGCTGACTGGTTGGCCAGTGAACCTCAGACATCCTTGCGTCTCTACCTTCCCAGTATTAGGGTTCCAGGTGCACCATCACACCTGGCTTTCTTATATGGTTCTAGAGATTGAACTCAGGTCCTCATTTTTGTCCAGGAGGAGGCAGGCACAAGTTCTGTACAAGAAGTGACTGAACTCTCTTCCCAGCCCTGGTCATATAACCCCTAAATCCATGAAACAGAACACCATCTTTGGCTTTTTATTTAGCTAAACGTCAGCTATAAAAAAGATAAAGAATTGGTTAATTACTGTGATACAGCCATTCTACATTAATGAAAAGAATATCATTTCTAAAGAAAGACATCTGGACAAAAATTATGTAGTTGCATCTTAAAATACATACATATGTGTATATATGCATATATATATATATATATATATATATATATATATATATATACTGTGCTGTGGTGGGCACAGATATGAGAGTGAAAATGTATTGACAATAGTTTTGCTTTAAGGATGGGGCTCTGGGTGCGCTTTCCTTTGCATTTTCTCATTAAAAACAAAACCAAATACCTTCAATTATGAGATCAAAAAGATGTGTTCAGTGGCTTCTTCTGACCCAATATTTTTTTCTGTTTCATTTGAATGAAATTTTTATTTGCATAAAAAATGTTCTTACATTGCACCAGATGGCTGTTTCTTTTAATGGAAGAGTCATTTTACAGTCACAGTGGTTCAGCCACCACCCCCCACACAGCAGGGACCCAGCTTGTCTCCTGAGCTGTTGGCTCTCCAGCCCCCAGCACCCTATTGCTCAGAGCCAGACACCCACGACTAACATCAAGACATTAGTTTTACCACAGACTTCCCAGCAGAAGCCAAGGGTGGGTGCTTGGTAACTCACATGAACATCAAAAGGATAATCAGATATTAATTAATCCTGTTCTTCTTTCTCAGACCATTGATAGTTTCTCTCCAGCTGTCCACACCCCCAGGGTAATCTGTTTGAAGCAGAGAGGGGAAAGAGGAAACTGAGTGACTCAGCCAAGAGTGAGTCTCACAGAGCTTCCTGGCCATTTGCCTCATCCCTTCCTTCCCAGAGACAAAAGACAGGAAGCCCAGAGCATGCCAGTATTTTGTTATACATAATAATGCCAGCAAATGCTATAGAATGAATGAATGAATGAATGAATGAATGAATGAATGCTCAAGGGATCATTCAGAAACTGCTGCATAACTTATACAGGTCAGTTATGCATATCCAACTCTTCTCAGTTCTTCATTCCTCGCTATGGTCTGTATCTAAAATGCACCCCCCTCCAGATCATGTATTTTAACACTTGGTACACAGCTGGTAGCACCATTTTGGGATGTTGGCCAATGTTTGAGACAGGAGGAGTCGCTTGGGGAGGTGGGTTACTATGAGCAGACTCTAAGGGCTGTAACCCAGCCCTGCATCTGATTTCGTCATTGAAATATGAGGCCATTGCAATCTCTGATAACCGTGGACCAGCCCCTTCCAGCTGCCATGCCTCTTACCATGATGCACAGTTGGCTCTGAACTGTGAGCCTAAACAAACCTCGCCTATCTTCCATGGCGCCTCTCGGGTATTTTGTCACAGCACCCAGTAAAGTGACTTACTCCTTGATGCTGTGAATGTAGAAACATACTTATTTATTTATTTATTTATTTATTTATTTATTTATTTATTTATTTATTTATTGTTTTCCTATGGTCAGCTTGATACAGTGTAAATTCTTATCCTAATAGTGAAATGTTTCATTGAGGCTTGCCCAGTGATTGAGTAAAACCAAAACTTATTATAAGCCACAGTCATCCTAGAGTCCCCCCTGCTATATAGCCTCCCTGGTTCTGTGGGTTGCAGTCTGATTGTTCTTTGCTTTATATCTAGTATCCTCTTATGAGTGAGTACATACCATGTTTGTCCTTCTGGGTTTGGGTTACCTCATTCAGGATGATATTGTCTAGTTCCATCCATTTGCCTGCAAATTTCATGCTGTCATTGTTTTTCTCTGCTGAGTAGTACTCCATTGGAAACACACTTTCTTATCGCAAACAATTGCCTGGTGGATTCGCTTCCAGAATGTCATAATGGGTTCATATTTTTAGTTATTGTTTTTACCCGTGGACTGATCCAAACTTCCTGTATGCTTAAGAACAAAACCCAAACAAGCCACAACATACCTTCATTCCAGTATCTCTTTCAAAAATCCATCTGAAATTATTTCTTTAAAGAAGTTAGGGCCGGAGAGCTAACTTCAAGGGTAAAGCAAGCCAGCAGGCCTGATGATTCCCAGGATCCACATGGTGGAAGGGGAGACCACCTCTTTCTCATTTAAAGAAATCCTAAATAGGCAGTGAGTAAGACAATAAAGGGAGAAGAGTACTGTTTGCTTCATACAAAGAGCTTGTGTTTATTGACT
>NC_081420.1:92651485-92671485 GCF_949786415.1 Peromyscus eremicus | reverse complement strand
TAGAACAAGACCTCTGAATACCCCATTAGTTCCAGGCTGTGCTTTGATGGCTCTGCGAAGGCGGCCCTTTTTCTACGCAAGTCACCAGCCTCACCCGTGTCTCTTAACAAATGCCGTTGACAGGCCGCGTTGCAATTTTTCTGCATGTTCTGACACTTTAATTCAGTACCTCCGAGCTAAGCACTCAGCCCAGGCGGGTGCTTCAGCACCTTGGCACCATCGGGCTGCAATTAAAATAACTCAGGGACCGGGGCTGGGCTTGCAGAAATAGTCCCCATTCGCTTTGGAACACTGTGCATTTTCCGGTCCCCCATGGAGCAGACAAGAACTCCTTTTAGAGTGGAGGGCAGTGATATTTATTGATGAGTTGGCCACTGGCAAGAAGCAGTACTGTTCGCATCTTAGACCCGATGGGGACTTTCTCCACAGGGGTCCGAAATAATTTCTTCCATAAACATGGTACCTGTGAGAAGGTGGATCGTGAATAGAGGGAAAAGAGGGAAGGTACCCAGGGTGAGAGTTGGGTGAAAACCCTTTTTATAGACCACCTTCCCCAATGGTGACTCGGGAGCACTGTTTGTTATTATGAGTCTTGTTCTGGGAAGAGGAATGAACTAGAGTTCCTGAGAGTTGGCCTCATTTCAATCAGTTCTTTTGGAAGAGAGATCTTTGAAGATGTTTTGGAAAGGGACGTGTGTGTGTGTGTGTGTGTGTGTGTGTGTGTGTGTGTGAATTCAAACCCCAGCCAGTGGACATGAGAGGCAGCCCAATGCTGAGAAATGAGCGAGATTTGTTTATTCATATGTCTTTACTCAGTCTCCTGGTGTTGCTCCCAAGGCTTAGAGACTCCTTTGGCAGGTAAGGGGCTTTCAGAAATGGAAATTTGCTAAATTTCCTCCAATTGCTTTATGACAAAGGTCGTTTGTGATAAGTTTTAGGCCTCCTGAAGGCCTCTCTGCCAACGCAGCAAATCCAAAATCAGACTGAATCGGGAAAAGCCCAGGTTTATTGGGTGAAGCATTCCCGGGTGATTCCCTGCCCCCCTCCCCCAAGAGAGAAGAGAGGAACCACATGTCTGTTTTCTGGGATGCAGCTTACATACCCTGTGGGAGTGGTCCTGAGCCTCTCTGGGGGAGGAGCTGTGTTTGGTGGGCTTTGAAGGGGCGGGTTTAGGGAAAGAAATGGGGAGGGGAGTTGAGGTGGATCTTCCACCAGACTCCTTCCAAACATTCCAGACTCTTTGGGTATGGGGATCCCAGGGTGCCAGGGTGCCAGGGGTTGAGGTGAAGCTCCCACCCAAACAGTTTGAAAGTGGATCCTTTTTAAAATATGAACTACAGGCCCCAGCTGGAGGGAGTGGCCATGTTTAAGTCAGGTCCCTGGAACCCGGGAGCTTGTGTCTTACCAGCCATCCAGGGTGAGTCTTTTGATGCAGGCAAACGCAGGAAGGACTGCACTGAAGGTCACAGAATTGTTTGTGCTTTCTAGAAAAAGTGGAACCGCCTGTATGTTTCTCATCCATTCTCTCTCTTTCCTTATTTTCTTGCACTTACAAAGCGGGGGTGAGGGGGCATGTATTTAGCCACTGCTTCTGTATCTGCTTTCTAAATATTTATTTGTAGAAGGATGAACTACATAAGAGTACTGTTTTCTGGTTTGGTTTTCAAGAAGGAATGCATTTGGGGGGGGGGCAGGGAATGTGGCTCAGTTGGAAAATGCTTGCCATGCAGACATGAGGACCTGGATCTGATTCCGCCAAAACACACACACACACACACACACACACACACACACACACACACACACACACACACACACACACACACACCTATTCCCTTTGGGTTCCAGCAGCATGGGTCATTAATCCAAGCTCAGCAATGTCAGACACAGAAGGATCGTTGGAGCTCCCTGACCAAAGAGTCTCAGGAAATTGGTGAGCTCCAGGTTTAATGAGAGATCCCTGAAAATATAACTTTCCCCTGAGATTGAAACATTCCACCCTCCAGGGAAGCTCCTTGAGCAGGAAGGTAAACAACTCAAAATACCTTCAGGAAGTCCCAGAAACTGACAAGATTCACTAGGTCCCGGCCTGCCAGAGCAAGCAATGAAAGCTCAATAAAATGAGCTGCAGAGAAGACTCTGAAACCAGAGCAGCTGCCTGAAGAAGTGGAAACCAGCTGAGCTTCCTGGAAGAGGTTTAGACCGATTGAGGCATCTGGGAAGGTCACTTTCCAGCCTGTTGAGCTGCCTCCAGGCTGGGTACTGTTGCTCTAGGTTTCCTAGCTCTGTAAGCTGTCTCTTATGATGGGGTGGAGTGGACTTTGGTGATGCTACTGCCTTTGAGCCATTTTTGCTCCTGTAAGTAACCCCTTAGCCATATTCCTATAAATAATCCCAATAAAACTCACTGTTTCACCAAACTGAACTTTGGTGGTATCTGTACTTTGCTCTGTTGTGGGCTTCCTAACTGGGTTGAGTAGACATGTATGTTGCCTCTCCCCAGGAAAACACATATTCATACACATACTTGAACATATATACCCACCCAAAAATAAGCTGCACATACTTTGGAGGAAACAGAAGGACCCCTCCCCTCATATGACACTACAAAGAGGTTTAACCTGTACTTTTATGGAACTGACACCCCAGCTCAGGACAGCAGTAAACCCCTCTTCCTATCACAGGGGAGACTAAATTAAAAAATAAATATGTGACCAAGGAGACCTATGGCGTGGTTGCTTATATTGCTTGAAGAATTTGTAACAAATGGTATGTTCAGATGAGTATCGTCTAAATCCCTTCTGAAAATAAAGTCCATAGAAAAATGAAAATGCATGCTACCTGCTATGTTCAGTTATTTAGCAAACATCTTGTGACTGTGGACAAGAGATACTTCAAGGCTCAGATAACTTGTCTGTGAAAAAGGGCCATCCAAGTGGATGTTCATTCTCATCTGGGGTCTCCTTTCCTCGGTACCATTGTGAACCTCGGACCTGTGGCTAGTCAGTGATCTACCTTGAGCTGGATGCTCTGCCAGAGAACAGATCTGAAGAGCAAGAGGAGGCTGCTGTGCAGTTAGCCACCAGCAGGGCTCGCAGGCTTGCTGATGCCCTTCTGTGGAGGAAGTCACCTCCTGCAGCCCGGTCCCTGGGGAACAGGAAAAGAGTTTCTAAAAGCTTGAAGAACCAACCTTGTTCAGTAACACATATGTAGAGAATGCCAGTCCAGAAGGGAGCTGGGTGTTGTACCTGCTCAGTAAAGATAGCAAACCTTTGGGGTGGAATTCTGGGGTTTTGGACTTTCTAGAGCGAACGGACACCTTTAAATGTAATTTCTCGTCAAACACAGGCTCTTTCCAGATCACACCCTAGGAGTGACGTTCTATTTTTAATCTTTGATGGGAACAAAGGACAAGATGTTTCCCTTGGACTGCTGGTCACTCTTCTCATTGCTGTGACCAAACACCTGGCAGAAGCAGCTTGACAGAGGGAGGGTTTGTTTTGGCTCACGGTTCAAGAGTGCAGCACGTCACGGCAGAGAAGGCATGGCTACAGTGGCTACAGGATTGGTAGGCTTCTGTCTGAGTAAACCAGGAAGCAGACAGGGAGGGCTCGCTGCCATCCCTGGCTTTCTCCTTCTTCATCTTTGATTCTGTTTGGGACCCCAGCCTATGAGATGCTGCCACCCACTTCCAGAGTGATTTCCTTCTCAGCTCATCCTCTCTGGAAACAGCCTCACAGACACCTAGGGGTGTCCCTCCTAGGTGCTCTGAGTCCAGTTAGGTTGACAGCACAGAAGACTAACCATCGCAGGCACCCACATTCAGTCCTGGCTAAAGGTTCCTCCTCTTTCTCTCTCTGATCTTTCTTGCCTCCTTCTGCTTCTTGCCCTCATCAAAGAGAGCACAAAGGCAGGGTCATGATTGGTCCCTTTTTCCTTTGTCTTTTGGCTTTGGTGAGACCCAACATATCACTCTTAGGCATTCCCAAACAAAGGCACCCAGTCCCCTAAGTGGTTAAGTCTGAAGACGTAATTGCTGGGCTCTGCTGAATCTCTCAGACCATTTTAATCCCTGCCCTGCCTTTGCCTATACATTAAGCAAGGCTTTGACCTATTGACTATAGAGTCCCTGAAGCAGCTGGACTCCCCATTTGGAAGGCTTTCTGGAGAGGCGTCTATTAATTTATGTATTTAATTTCTGTATGAAGCGACTGTTCCCCTCCCTTTACAGGTATTAAAATACCTTTAGGGCAATGCAGCAAGTGAAGGGCAAAAGCATTAGTAAGCAATGTTCAAGGGCTCAGTGGAATACCACCAGAACTCTGTCCCTCCTCAGATCCCATGACATCTCCCCATGTCCCAGCGCCCGCCTCTCGAGTCTGTGAACTCTCTTTTGGAGACCGCCTGTTCCATTATGTTGTGGAAGGGAGGATAATAGCCAAGTTCCAACTTCTTCTGTACTCTCTGGTTTGATGGGAGGTTCAGTTTTGCTAACAGTTCATTTTAAAGATCTTAACACATCCAGTCACATTTAAAATTACCTGTCCATTCCAGCTACAATTAGGTATTCAATCATTATTAATACTAAGTATGTTACTTAGCCAATTAGATCTGCCAAAGGCATTCCATCTCTGTATCACCAGACCGATCAGGAGGGCTTTGAGTCCGAGATCACTGTGTAAGCACAGATATGCCAGAGGTGCTACACTTGTGTCTGAAGACCTCCCTCGTAGGCAGGTATCCCTTTCTTTGAAAGAAAGAGTTCCTTTATTTATAAAAAATGATGTTCAAAATTTCAGAGAGAGAACAATGGAGATGGGATAATTCGGGCACCTCAGACAATAACCTGTCCTGAGACAATGGAACTGTCTGTGTTAGCAGCTTCCATCTAGTAAAGTTCGCTAAGGACTTGGTCACGCTCCTGGGAGATGCTAAGGCTAAATTCAAAGGAAGTCTCAAACCAGCGAACAGGAGCTACATTAGGGCAGTGTCTTTCAAATCTAGAAACATCGTAACATATTTGAGGAACAACTAACAGCATAACTATATTTTAGTTATGTAAGAACATTTCTTATTTTTTTATAAAACCTTGGGATTTACAAAAAATAACCATAACCATTGCTTAATAAGAAAAACCATCCCCTCCAAACTAAAAGTATGAAAATTAGCAGATGTCTATCACAGTTAAAAATGTTTTCAATGAATCACAAACGTTTTACTGTTTTATATCCATCCAACATTCATCCACCTTTATCTCCATCCACTGATCATCCACCCATCCATCATGTATGTATTCATCCATCCATCCATCTACCCATTCAACCATGCATATATCTATCTACCTAACCACATATTCATCTACCTGTCTATCCATCCATTCACCTGCCTATCATCCATCCATTCACTCTTCCATCCATTGTATTATCAAATAAACTATATCATGCCCCAAAAGTTCTCGACAAAAGTCAGTTAACAACTTGATGTCAATATTGAAGTGTATATGCAAACACACACATTTGTGTGTGTGTGTCCTATACTAAAGAGGCATGTCATTGCCTGTGTGTATGTTGGGGTGTATATTCATGTGTGTTCAGGAGCATATACATGTGTGTGGACATGTGGAGGCTAGAGGAGGACATTGGGTACCCTGTCATATTCCCTTTGCCTTATTTCTAAGATGGGGTATCTTACTGGGTCTAGAGCTAGGCTGGCAGCCAGTAAGCCCCAGTGTTCCTCCTGTCTCTGCCTCCCAAAGCACCAGGATGACAAGCACATCTGGCCACACTTGACTGCTTACATAGATGCTGTAAATTGAAACTTGGGTCCTCACGGTTCTGCAGTACTCTTGCCCACTGAGCCATTTCTCCAGCCCCGTAAAATGCATGTCGTGGTTCCTTATCCATATTTCTCTGCTCATCAGTGGAAATGAATGTCAAGAGCCTGCTATCAGTGGTCTTCAGAAAGTCACTTGGGGGCCAACTGAACAAAAGCCAAGAACACAAGCAGCCAGTTCGTTACAGGATTTGAGAATGTTGACATACCATGTGTCCTTGCAATCCCACTTCACCAAAGCTGTCAAAACCCCAAGAGACAGCATCAGAGGAGGCCTACCCCAGAGCTCTGTGTATCCATGCTGGCTCTTCAGGGCAAGTCTGGTCACTGGAGAGGGGAAACTGGGCCTAGTGTCCTCACCATGGAGGACAGCAGCTCAGAGCTCAATGTATAGCTTCCTGTTAAGAAAGGGAAGGAGTAGTATGAGAAACCAGAATACCCACTGATTTCTTTTATATATATATATATATATATATATATATATATATATATATATATATATTTTATTTTATTTTATTTTACAATATAATTTAGTTCTACATATCAGCTACCCCTTGTTCTCCCCCCTCCGGCCCCCCTCCCCTTCCCCCCAGCCCACCCCCCATTCCCACCTCTTCCAGGGCAAAGCCTCCCCCGAGGATTGAGATCAACCTGGTAGACTCAGTCCAGGCAGGTCCAGTCCCCTCCTCTCAGGCTGAGCCAAGCATCCCTGCATAGGCCCCAGGTTTCAAACAGCCGACTCATGCAATGAGCACAGGACCCGGCCCCACTGCCTGGATGCCTCCCAAACAGATCAAGCCAATCAACTGTCTCACCTATTAAGAGGGCCTGATTCAGTTGGGGGCCCCTCAGCCATTGGTTCATAGTTCATGTGTTTCCATTCGTTTGACTATTTGTCCCTGTGCTTTATCCAACCTTGGTCTCAACAATTCTCGCTCATATAAACCCCCCTCTTTCTCGCTAATTGGACTCCTGGAGCTCCCAGGGCCTAGCCGTGGATCTCTGCATCCAGTTCCCTCAGTCATTGGATGGGGTTTCTAGCATGACAATTAGGGTGTTTGGCCATCCTATCACCAGAGTAGGTCAGTTCGGGCTGTCTCTTGACCATTGCCAGCAGTCTGTTGTGGGGGTATCTTTGTGGATTTCTGTGGGCCTCTCTAGCACTTTGCTTCTTCCTAGTCTCATGTGGTCTTCATTTACCATGGTATCCTATTCCTTGTTCTCCCTCTCTGTTCTTGATCCAGCTGGGATCTCCCGCTCCCCCAAGCTCTCTCTCCCTCGACCCTCGCCCTTCATTACCCCCACTCATGTCCAGGCTGTTCATGTAGATCTCATCCATTTCTCCATCATTGGGCGATCCCCGTGTCTTTCTTGGGGTCCTGTCCAGATGGGAAGTCCCTACCTACTGATTTCTAAGGGATGTGCCCAGGGACCTGCTGTGGGTCCTTAGGTGGACCTTTAATTTCCTCCAAGTCTCTGGGGACAAGGTTAGAAGAAGCCTGTCCTGAAAGGGATGCGGATACTGGTCCCTACACAATGGCAGTCTGTTTTCATCTGCAACAATGAAAAAGAACTTTTTCTTTCTTCTTCAAGACAAGGTCTCTCTCACTGGCCTGGAGTCTGCTGATTCAGCAAGCTTGAGCAGCAAGCTCCAGGGATTTTGCCATCTCTGCCTCCCCAGCACTGAGATCCTAAGCATATGCCACCATACTTGGCTAAACGTCCCTTCTGGCAGATCCAATTCTGGTCCTCACGCTTATATGGTAAACACTTCACCAACTGATCCATCCACCCAGCCCCTGGAGGAACATATCTCTGGATACTTTGTACATCACTCATGCCTGAAAGGAGTTCATCCTTCTCCCCATCAGCAAGGCCCCTTTTTCAAATTTGTTGTAGCCTTATGTCAAATCCTTTGATAGCCTTGGTGGATGCAAACTATGATCCTGCGTCTTATCTGTGCATCCTGGGATTCGGGAGGCACTGGTCTCGGTTCAGCCCCTGGGCCCTGTCTCCCAGTCTGAAGTACACGATGTGGAAATGTTGCCCTTTGTGCCCCTTTCCACCCTCCATGTCATCCCCGTCCTGGCTGCCAGGCATTGTGCGCTCTGGCTGGATGTTGACGCAGAACCTCATCTCCCCCGATTCCCAGCTCCTATCAAGCTACTGTAACTTTAAAAGGGATTTGACAAAGACTGCCTCCACTAGCTGAGCTGAAATAAGAATGTCTCCGGAGTTTAATGGATCAAGTAGCAGTGATAGGTTTTATGGCCCTTTTTTACTTTAGGGCATAGGGAAGAGAGAACCAGGCAGGTTGGTTTTAAATTCAAGGATTTATGTTGTTAATCCTCCGGGCTAATTATAATTTATGGGATCTGGCAAATTAATATGCGGTTGCTATTCAAAAGTAGAGGGCAATGTGAGGCAGGCATAAACAAGCCTTGTTCATTTTTAATTTATTTCCACCAATGGAGAATATTAAATAAAATGAACACTAGGGTATTTCCCTCCAAGTTTGGTGTTCATTATTTATCTCTAAATTATGAAATTCATGTAACAACTCCTTGCTTTGCTTTTTTTTTTTTTTTTCTCCAAGAACCCAGAATTCTGGAACTGTAGCATTGGCTATCTGGGAAGCAAGCAGTAGCTCTCTCGCTACTGCATCTGTGGCAGACTCAGTGGTTGGCACAGAGTGAAGTCAGTTTTCCAAGCACGTGTGTTGCTAAGGTCTAAGATTTGTCACCAAGCATGCTGGGATTGTTTAGAAGTGGAACTTTTAAGTGGTACACAAGCTTAAAATCCTGGGAAATGAAAGGGCTGGCCCGCAAAGGAAGGGCCCCCATGCACTTGGTCTTCAGGAATTCGGGAGGAATCCCAGTTTATTCCTAGCCTGGCAGATGTTGAGCTAGGGATGACCCCACAGTTGGACTTTCAGATTTTAGTGGAGCAACCACATCATCCCCATGACCCCCTCCCCATTTCACTGTAGTTCCCTATGGCTGCTTAGGGGTTCTCTTAAATAATTCAGCTTCTCACCCGTGAACATCTGGCAGAGAAGGAATGTTCACGGGTTGTCAGCTGTGAGGCAGGTAGCTCTGACTCACTGGGTAATTGGTTGCACCAGTGGAAATGAGGGTGCCTCTCCCTTCCCCCATTCTGCTCTTCTCCCCCACACTCCCCTCCTCCTCCCAGCTGCCAGAGGCCATCAAATGCAGCTTGGAGAATCCTTGAGCTCTGGGCCCAAGGAGCAGGTTGGAGTTCTCCCCCCAGCTGTGTAGCTCAGATAACAGCTGGAGCAGAGAACAAGCCATTCTCTCTGCTAGAATATCTGACCCAGTTCTGACTGGGAAAGAGACTGAATAGTTTGCCCCTCAAGTCATTCTCGCTCTGGTGTGAAGGGAGAGGGGCATTAGTCCCTGCCAGCCCCACCACACCACATCCCAACTCTGTCTCTTTCCCATGCCTTTTGGCAGTGGCAGGAGCTTTATCTTCAGTGTGCTTGTCAGCAGGACAATGAGGGTCCCCGTGTGATGACTGCAGAGAAGTGGGGTGTTTTGCTTGTAGGGGAAGCTGGAGGGCACGTGGTTCTAGAGTCTTTGGCCCATGTTTGACATTTCTATCAGCTGAGTCCTGGACACATGACTTACAACCTCTGGGCTTTCCTGTCAGCACGATAAGAACAAGTCCTTGGTCTGAGGGTGCTTTTATGAGAAAGAAGATGATATTGAGGAACACCTGTATTCTTCCCAACTTGTTATTCATGGTCAGAAAACGGAAGTGGTGAGCTGGGCCTGATGCCACACACGTGTCACCCCTAATTCAGGAGGTTGAGACAGGAGGATCACTAGCCCAAGGACTGTTCCAGACACAGAATGAGTTCAAAGCCAGCCTAACACATTTGGAGACACCTCATCTCAATATAAAGTTTCTAAAATGCCTGGGGACATAGCTCAGTGAGAAAGTACTTGCGTAGCATGAGTGAGGCCCTGGATCCAACTCTCAGTTTTGGGGGGATAATTCTGAGTTGGCTTCAGCAGCGTGCACTCATAGTCACAGAACTTGGGGAGTTGAGGCAGGAAGATTGTGAATTCAAGGCCAACCTGAGCTACACAGTGAGATCCTACCTGAAATTAAGAAAGCAACGAACAAAAAATGGAGTTCTGTGCCTTCTACCTTCACTGGTTTGTGTCTCAGGTTCTCAGCAAATATCTGCAGATGGGATTTTCCAAACGACCTCGCTCATACCTTCAGCGCACAGTGTCTCAGAGGCTCCATGAGGACATCCCACGTCTCAGTGGCAGTGAGGAGTAAATGGGTCAGTTATATAAAGACCCCCCAGTACTCGGAGTTTGGAGTAAATCTTCGAGATTTACTCAGAACTTACAAGCTACCCGGGCACTGAGAAATGGGGTGCAGAGCATTGTGCCAGTGCATTGTTTTCTTGGTCACAGCTCTTTCCTGTCCTTTTTGTATTAGTATGTTTGACTTTGTAGCAGGATGCTGAGGGGCTTTTGCCTCATCACTTACTGCAAGATACTCAGGGGTGTCTAGCATGTAGGAATGAATATGTAATTCTACTTTAAACTGCATATTTAGTGTCCTATATTATTTTTTAGCTCACTGACAAATAATCATTGTCATTTCACTTTTTGACATATCCCTCCACAGAAGTATGATAGGTAACTAAAAGCCGAAAATGTCTATCTTTGTTGTTTGTTTTGTGTTTATTGAGAACTTCGGTTGACAAGTGTCTGAAAACTCCTAAAGGAAAGCAGAGGTTCCTTTGGGGGTTGAGGCTCATTTTATTAGAGTTTCACCCAAAGAGTATCTGATTCTCCCACAGAGACTTTTACAGCAGACATAAGACCTGCACAGGTTCAAACCACACAAAGTCCCAGCATTGAAAAGGGGAGTACACACATAGGCCCACCCCAAACCAAGAAGCTATTTGTAGTTGATACCTGTAGGAAAAGGGGAATTCAGAGCTCTCTAGTGAAGTGTCTGTCACTGGATATATCAACCACACTCGGGAGTGGGTCCCATGTCTGGGACTAGTTGGCCAACACAAAATGGACTTCAAGTTTTTTTGTGTGTGCGTTTTGTTTTGATTTGTTTTTTAGTTTGTCTGTTTTGATTTTTGTGCATTTTTTTTCTTGTTTTTTGTTTTAAGAAAAGGGAGGGAGGGCGGGAGGGAGGGAGGGAGAGAGAGAGGGAAGTTGGGTAAATAGGGAGGTGGGGAAAATCTGGGAGGAGTTGGGAAAGGAGAAAGGATATACTCAAAATTTGTCTGAATATTTTTTAAGAAAAAAAAAATTTCTTCCTGATGGCCCTCACCACTCTGTGGGCACATACAAGTGGCTTTCCATTAGATCTGGCAGAGGACAGATTGCTGTATCATTTGAATCCCCAAGTTTGAGTCCTGTCTATCAAGTCAAGCTTTGTAAGTGGGTGAAGCTCAGCCGGTCTGGGTGAGCACTCTCACAGGAGTCCACCGGGTGCCACCCACCAGCGTGATTCTTTCTGCTGGGTGCTCCACTCAGCTCCCAGCTACGCCTTGCTGCCCATGCTTGCCTGACTCCCAGATCAGGTCACAGCCTAGGCTTGGTCTGAGAATCTGTTCTTTCCCTTTTCCCAGCTTCCTCCTCCTCCAAACAGTACAATGTAGGTGGCCCTCCCTCTAAGTATTCAGTGTCTTTCCTCTTGAGAACTCACATTTACCAAAGGCAAGATTCTTGCCTTAGATCTCCTTCTGCAATTGCCAGGCAGATAGTGGCCGAAAACCGGTCGAAGCTTATAGGTGTCAGGTCACCCTCCCTTTGTGTATCACAGGAACTCAGAATGGACTGCTGGAGCTAGAGAGATGGATAGCATGTGAGCGTCCTGCTACCCCAAGCTGTTTCCTAAGACCTGGAACATTAGTTCACTTGGGGACTTCCAGCTTGTCAGGAAACTCACATTTCTTTAGACTTTCCCCTCTCTAAGGTTGTGCAGGGAATTGCTTTATACACACACACCTCTCCCAGGCACACAGGAGCAAGGTTTCTCCGGACGGAGACATTTCCCACCCTTTAGATCTCAGCTTTTCTTTCATTCTCCCACTGCATAAAAGACTAAGAAAGCACTTGCATGAAATGTTTGCACATCATTTAAATATTCATTTCCATTAATTTATTCATAGCCATAAAGTTTATCACCTAGAATATAGAGTCATAGAAGTTTAGAGCCGGAAGACACCAGAGAAATCATCTCCCGTCAACCCCTCGTTTTACAGCTGAGGAAACTAGGGTGAAGCGCTCAGGAGAAACCCCAAGGTCAAGTCGAAAAGAGAGTCACTATGGGCACCCAGAGCCACGTACCGACGGTGTGGCCTCTGCCAGGTGCGGCGGTATACAGCTGAGAACCTGTCTTGGTCTTTACATCCCCAGCGTACTTCTCAGCAAGGTTTTCCTCTTCACCACAGAGTCAGATCCTGTAGCATGCCAGCCCAGGGCAGGCTGCTGGAGATCAGGATGGTACAGGTGCAACGGAGCTGCGGGGTAGAAAGACGAAACACGTAAGCACGTGAGTACGTAATTGTACACATTGTGCAGAAGGCTCCAGGGCGAACACACAAGCTCAGTCATGAAGGTGAGAGGACAGAGCACGGAGAACCCAGTCTCGTTTTCCCAGGAAGCAGGGGAAAGAGGAACAGAAGCAAGCAACCGCAGGTGCTTCTGTAATGACTTCTTCAGGGTACACACGACTTAAAAACAAATCCACCTGGGAAACTCAGGGAGATGGCACAGGGGATGCCACCATTAGCAGCAAGTCACTGAGGAACTGACCCACTCACTCCCCGCCTCTCATCGCTTGAGAGCTTATCCCCAGCCTTCTGTTTCTGTGTACTCGTGGAGGGGGGGTAAGATTTTAAGTATACTTAAGTGAAGAAAATGATTCATGATTTCTGAAACTCAAGTTTAACTGGGTGTCCTATATTTGATGAGACAGCCCTAGGGGCATCTGGGTGGATATAGCAGCTGTGGAGCCAGAAAGACCCCAACCCTCTCCTTGCTTGAAGAAGGGCTGAGCAGGTATTGGACCAAGCCACTTCTGGCATGGTGACCAGAAGATCTTCGGGGACAGATGTCAATAAAGATAAAGTTGGAGGCTGGGGAGGGGTCAGCTTGTCACGTAGGAGTGTAGGAACACATCTGGGGGAGGCAGAAGAAAGGCATCCAAGCAAGATGCATAGAGCATCTTCGGCCAAAGGTTCCCTTTGTGCTGTTAACTTGAACCTGGGTCTCAGCCTTTAGGAATGTCTAGAAGGGCAGGGCTGCATGTCGCTCTCAAGGATAAGCTACAATTTATACTTTTTGGGTGATTTGTACATGCCTGGCAGTGAGCTCAAATATCATATGACCCCATTAGATTTCCCCTAGATCCCTAGGAGGTAGCTGCAGGGATCTGGCCCATTTTCCTAATGAGATAAAGGGGGCTACAGGAGATTAGGCACCTGCTAGAGACAGCAGAGCCAGGATTTGAATCCACACTGCTCAAAAGTTCATGCTCCAAACTGCTGTTTAATTTGCAAATGAATCTTTTGTGGCATGAATTGTGTGTCTATACTCCCCCCACCAAAGATAAGTTGAAACCCTAAATTTGAAATTTTAGAGGTAATGCATGCTTTTCTTAGCATAAGCATATTGCAGTGAATGCTGCAAGACATGGCCCAGAGTACCTAGAAGTGAATGCCTCAGGGACAGTCATTAGTTCCTGTGAATATGATGTACCCTTCCAAATTCTTTTCCATTAATCAAAGAGGAGGGCACACTGAATTAGGGTGACCCCAAATACAACGACAGGTGTTTTTATAGGGGCGAGAAGGAGATTTGGAGAGGTACAAGCATACAGGCAGTGACTGGTTTGTGCACATGGAAGAGAATAATTTTGCCATAAGCCAAGGAATGGGAAGGAGTGAGGGTGAGAGCTACAAATAATATTCCCTTAGACCCTGCCCAGGAGGTACAGCCCTGTGAGACCCTTGATCCTGAAGTCAAGGACCTCCGGACCTCTCTCAGCTGTGGAAGAGTCCATTTCTGCTATTTTCAAGCAGCTCACTGTGCGGCGTTTTGCTTCCTGGCCCAGGAGAATAAACACAGCAGCCCTTCTCAGCTTACCCAAGAGCTCCTGAAGATGTGCCCTCCAGCCAAATGAACCTGCCACCCCAGGAAGGCACGGCAGACCAGACAGCAAGAGGCCATGGACAGAGGTGAGAGGGGGCCTACCGCCTCCTTTTATCTTTTTTCTTGGTGACATAGAAAGAGGAGCTCGGATGCAGATGCCATCAGGCACATCTTGAGGGAAGATGGATCATCAGCTCACCCACAGGACTACAGCAACGGGGAATGATATTTGCCTTCCCAGCAAAGTCATATGCCAGTTCCTGCCTACTCTGATGGCCCTGTGTGCCTCCCATGAGGGAAGGGACTTGTCCCCACAGGGCTGTGACCCCATCCCTACTCAACTCCCTTGGACTTAACAGCTTTTGTTCCGTGTATTCCTTGATACCCAGGGCTATTGGTGGAACATGGGATCCTCCTCTTTGATCAGGCCTATATTTTCCAGACATTTTCTCCACCAGTATAAGCACAGTTCGTAGAAGTGCATAGTTGATTTTACACATAAAAAATTGGGAGGATTAATTCTTTAAAACTGTCCATCAGGGACTTACTTGATACAGGGAGATCTATGAAGCAAAAGAAGATACTCAGTCAGGGTGTGGGATTCCACTGAATGCCAGAGGGAGGCCAGGAAGTGAACTATAGAGCTGCTTTTGTGACCAGCAAGACACAAACTTGTCTCCAAGCTTCTTAGCAACTACAACAAATCATCAGTGGGCATCAGTTACTCCATTTTCAGAGTCTGTAGACTCAGTACAAGCCGTTAACTAAGGCAAAGCCCCAGCCTCTCACCATGGATCAACAATGACCCAAGAGTATGTCCCTGGATAGCCTCTGACCCTACCTTGGACCTTGAACCAAGAGAACCCTCTAGGGATTAGAGGACGAGGGTAGAGCCTGTGCCAGCCTGGGTGGAGGAAGTTTAGGCCCCAGAGGAAAGACCGCATAGGCTCTGAATTGTCAAAGCAGCCAATGAAAGAGAGAATGCATATGCAAGTTCATCAGAGAATGCTTTAATATCTTTGAGAGGGAGAGAAAAAAAATCACTCTGCGTGCTGTAAGTAACCACAATTAACATGTGTGTGCCTCCCGGTCTTTTTTTTTCTCTGTCTTCATACTGCGATCACCACCTCCACACATCTGGCACGCTGCTTCGAATTTTTCTTGACATTATACATTCCATCATGTTGTTACAAAGACTTCAGTGCAGTTCTTAGTGGAGGGGATGTATCCGTTTATCCTCTTCCGTACCATTGAGCATTTAAATGGTTTTAAATACTTTTGCTGTCAGAAAGAGTGTTCTGATAAACATCTTTGTGCATAAAGCAGTTTCCATAGTTCCCATTATGCCCTTAGGATAGATTCCCAGAAATGGAATTACTAGGTCAAAGGTTGAGCACAATTTTTTTTAAAGGTTCCTGAGTCATATTGCCAAATTGCTTTCCAAAAGATTGGTCGCAATTTAAATGAGCAAAATCAGCCTTTAAGAGTCCCAGTTTCTTCGAGCCAATATTGAGTGCATATTCTTTAAAAAAAATCATTCCTAATACGATAAACAAACAAATGGCAAGTTATTGTTGGTTTGGGGTCTTATTGTTTAATGCCTGAAAGAGGGAAATTTGGAGACTCCAAAGAAAGAGCAGAAATTTAATTTGTGTGTGACATTAACCTGGCCATTGGGATCAGATGGTGACTAAAGAGATTTCCATATATTCATGGATGATAAGCAGACATGTAAGAGAAAGCATGCTGTGGGGGGCTTCGCACTAGCACCTGCTGGAGATGGTGCCTCTCTCAGAACTGGGACCCCACCTACAAAACATGAGTTTCTGCAGATGCCTTCTAGCAAGGTGCCCAAGCAAGCAGTCAACACTCATCAAGGGCTCTATTGTGCAAAATGTGTGGCACACTGCTGATCTCATTAGCTAACAAGCGGCTGTAGTCATGACCTGCCAAAGGCACACATGTAGAAAACAGTCCAGCAAAAATGGGAACTGCTAGAAGAAAGGACAGCACACTGTCCACTCCCCATGTCCCCCTTTGTCAGAAATGTGGCTCACAGTGCCTGGCTCCTCCAAAATGCTAAACTCCTGTGTCCTTGAAGGTGGGACCAGGTGGCCACACATTGGCAGCATGGCATCTTTCCCTGAGGACAACCTTTTCTGTACTTCTACAGTGCCCAGGGTGTAAGGTGACCTCTTGCCAAGAACTCTTACTAATGGCAACATTTATTTCACACAGTGCCCAGAGCAAAAGACCCTACACTCATTTCCTGTGGCTACTATAACAAATTAACCAGAAGCTAAGTAGTTGAAAATAGGTATTTGTAAACTTACGTTTTGGAGCTAAGAAGCCTGAATGTGCCACTGTTACTGGGCTTTCTAGCAGAGGATGGTTCATATCTACCCTGGCTTCCAGTAGCTGTCACCATTCCTTGACTTATCTCTGCTTCTGTGGTCTCATGGCCTCCTTCTCTTTGGCTACTCTGACATTTTCCTCTGCCATGTGTGTGTGTGTGTGTGTGTGTGTGTGTGTGTGTGTGTGTGTGTGTGTGTGTTGTGGCCACAGCTCAACCAACCTCAGGTGTCATTCCTTAGGAGCCATCCACATTTTTTTTTCTGAGACAGGGTTTTTCAGTGGTCTAGGACTCTCCTAGTAGGTCAGGCTTGCTTGAAGAAAAATTGAATCAGCTGAACTCCAAAGGTATCCTTAGTTTTCTCATGACTCAGGCAGGGGTAGCATCTCGAACCTCCTTCTTTAGCACAGTAACATGGGCACCTAGACCCTTACACCCTTACCGTGCAGGACTCCCTGAGGTTGCGGAGTCATCTCTGGAAATATGAAACAGTGTCTGTGAGGGGTCTCCTCAGTGGCAGGTGTGTTTGGGGGGCTTGCCTAGGAAAGCTGGCATTGGTAAGTTACTGGGAGTAAAGAGTCTCGGAGGTTCTCCACAGTGCTGATATTCGGAAGGTACTAGATAGTGCTGAGAACTATCCCATTCATCTTGAAAGCAGCCCCTCATCTCTAACAATAAATAAACCAAACATTGGTATATTAAAACAATTTGTCCTCAGCATTGGAAAAAGGAGTTGTGGTGTGTGTGTGTGTGTGTGTGTGTGTGTGTGTGTGTGTGTGTGTGTCTATAATAGCCCACCAAGCCCCCCTCCCCAGTCCCCCATCTCTAGTAACTCTAATACTGAACAAAATCCAACCTATATGCCACAGATTTAATACAGCATCAGGCTCCCCCAGGTACAATAAAATACCAAGTTAAGAGTATTAATTCCTCACCAGCCGGATGGGTCCCAGCTGTGCACACGCATGTGGGGCGTGAGGGTGTGCACTCAGGGGGTGCAGGTGCTGACGGCGCTGTTCCACCTCGAAGCACGCGGGCCGGGAACACAGCTGTTTCTCAAATCCTCCGCCACTCGCTGCAGACCCTCTATGAAGTTGTACTGCCTCTGGGTACAATTAAAAGCTGTATATACATTTCATCAGGTAGTGTTAGAAATTTAGGCTGAGCCAAAAAAACGAGAAAGGGAGAAGGTGGGCGGGAGAAAGAAACGACTCCCTTGTTAAGGCTGGCATTAACCTCCTTACCCTGCCTATTGAAGCAATAAAGCTTCCAAATGCCTCACAGTCTCCAGTGTTAGCAGAGAGTTGGAGCGTGCGGAAGGTGTGACAGCAGAGCCTTCCTTCCTTCCTTCCTCCCTCCCTCCCTTCCTTCCTTCCTTCCTTCCTTCCTCCCTTCCTTCTTTCCTTCCCTCCTCCCTTCCTTCTTTCCTTCCTTCCTTCTTTCCTTCCCTCCTCCCTTCCTTCTTTCCTTCCTTCCTTCTTTCCTTCCCTCCTCCCTTCCTTCTTTCCTTCCTTCCTTCTTTCCTTCCTTCCTTCCTTCCTTCCTTCCTTCCCTTCCTTCCAATTCTCTCTTTTCCTTCCCTGTTTTGCTTTCCTTCTTGCCTTTTTTCTTTTCCCTTTCTCTCTCCTCCCTCCCTCCCTCCACCCCTTCCTTCCTTCTCTTTTCCTTTCTTCTTTCTCCCTTCTTCCTCCCTCTTTCCTTTTCTTTCTCTCTTCCTCATCTCTCCCTTCTTTCTTCCCCTTTTCTATATTTCTCCTTCCTGCCCCGTTTCCTTCTCTCCCTTTCTCTTACTCCTCCCCTTCTCTCTCTTTCTTCCCCCCTTCCTTTCTCTCTTCCTTACCACTTCATCGCTTAAGTTTCTCCCTCCCTTTCTTTGTTTCTTCTCAGCCTTCAGGTCTGTCTGTGTGGAAACCTCCAAGCCTAGGTTAAGTAAGACACAATTACAAGAGCCAAGCTGACAGGTAAAAGGCCGGGACCTAGCGCCCCTTTCGGGGAGACACACCAGAATGCCTCACTCGCTTTCATTTTCAACCTTGGGATTCTGAAGGACTTTGCAGCGAGATGGCCCCTGGGCTAACTTCTTTGCCATAGCAGCCCAATGCAGTATGTTTCCCAGAGCCCATTCACAGAAATGGCAGCTGAGGCTCCAGGAGGCAGGGACAATGTCTGACCCTTCCTGTGCTTACGCCACCCATACAGTCATTGCATCTATCCAACTCAAGGACCACGTGGCACCATGTTCTTCCTTTCTCTTGACCAACACACACAAAACCTGAATTTTCCAAAGTGGGCTTCCTTCCAAAGGAGGAGGAGGCCAAATCCTGTCCTTGCGTGTTTTTGACTGGCCAGTAGCTCAACCAGAGTCCCACTGAGTACGAGAGAAGAGGGTGGGCCAGGAAAGCTGCAGTGTCCCATAAGTAAGAGGAACTGTACTGGTGAAGTACGTGTTTGAAGCCTGGTGGGAACTCTCTGCCTCTGGCCTTGGCTGGGGACACAAGAGCTAAGGAGCTGGGCATGGATGCCTTCTTAGGATTACAAAGGCAGGCAGGATTGGGGCCGTAGGATGCTACAGAACTTAACATCTTACCCTGCACAGTGCTTCAACTGCATCCACCTCGCCATAGAAGAGAAAGCTGGCAGGGAAAGAAACACTGGTTTAGACTTTTTTTAAAATTTATTTTCAAAGCTGTGTGTGTGAACCTATACATGGGTTTTGCATACGTGTGCATACATCTGTGTGGAAGTCAGTAGTTATCAGGCGTCTCCCTTGATCACTCTCCATTGTAGTTTTTGATATAGTGTCCCTCACTGAACCCAGAGTACCCTGATTGAGCTGGGCTAGCTGGCCAGTGAGGTTCAGTGATCCACATGTCTCTGTCCACTTAGCACTAGGGTTACGGGAATAAGTGGCCACACCTAGCTTTTCAGTGGGTGCTGAGAATTCGAACTCTGGTCCTCGTGTTTGTCCTGTTTTCAGGCACCATGTTAGGCTTACTGTTGGGTCAGTTCATCATAGTTTCATTACAGTACATTTTTTCCACCCAAATAGTGATTGAGGCTATTGAGACGCAGTAGGGATCAGCAGCTTTTTGGTAGCCCTGTGAAGTAGGAAGCAGAGCCAGCAATCAAAATAGCTTGACCCTGAGTCTCTAGGTTCTTTCCTGCCATGGCTTTCTCAGCCATCATTGTCTAGAATCCAGACCCTCGCCTGTCAGCTGCAGGAACATGAAATAAGGGGACTGAGGTGAATGAATGCTGGTTAAAAGCAGAGATATTATAAAGAATTCTGACACATAGCATTCTTGATCCTGGGAAAATTCCTATCCCCTCACCATCCAATTAATGAATCAAGTGAAATTGATTGATGTATGGCAACAGCCCTGTAGAAACAGCATCGGTGGTCTGATTAAACTGATACTCCCACTGCATGGATTCACAGGCGAATCGGTGCCATTAGGAGAAATTACTACAAGAGGTCCAGCAAAGCACAGCTAAATAAACTCTGCCTTCTCAGGCCCTATGATTGTCTTATTAAATAATCTTGTTGCCTCTTAAGTGTGGACCAGGAGCTCCCACCTCTGAAAGCCCGCCTGATTATCTATAGCCTTGGCCTCCAGTTGATTTTATAAACTTCGGATGGTGCCCCAGAGGGC